>NC_143560.1:133685757-133988787 GCF_054136105.1 Typopeltis vanoorti
AGAAAGCTAAGTATAATTAGCCACTAGTTTGTGGAGAGCTCCCAAGCAGACAAGTGTCATTTTGAGTAATAATTGGTGATTTTGCATGGTATTTACATAGTATTGTTTACTTTTCATATTTTGGCATGTCTGGGTGATTTTTGGGTGTTTTCTGAGTATTTTAAATTGTAAATTGATAGATACGGTCATCGTGCACATGGCCCCCATAAAGAGGAATACAACAAAGATGGCATCCAGGTCGCCATATTTGTCTAAAAATTTTAATTGAAAAGATTTGATTCAGTGTACCGTTTGCAAAATCTATGCATTGAGGAGAGCAGTTGGAGTCTGGTTAAACAACGATAGTTGAGCGAATGTGTGCAGACAGTGTGAAGAATGTGAGGATTTAAAGAGTGTATCAGGTCGTGAGAGTGATATCGTCGAAAGTGAGAATCGAGAAAATAGCGATGTTTGCGAGGTAGTACCACATAACTGTGATAGTGGCATTGAAAGTGAGAATGAAGGTAAACATACAGAACAAATGAATGAATTATTGGAGAATAAAAATGATGAGACTGATGCAATGAGTGAGATAGCTTGGTTACGCGGAGCAATACACAAGGCAAATCGGCAACTGGAGCATTGGCAAAAATGTTTACCGAGCATAGTACTGATAAACGGCAAAAGTATGATAGAAAAAATGAGTATGATAGTGAGTGTAAACAAAACGAAAGAGCGAGTGTTTCTTAGTAAGAGGTGTGTTAGTTGAGAAGTTAACAAAATCGTACCAACCTGGTGCAAACGGTAAGGATGTAAGTGAGTCAATTAGAATGCAAAAGCAGCGGGTGAAAGATTTGATAGTGGTAGCAGGTACAAATGATTTGAAAGGAGACAAAATTGCTGTGAGTGAGAATGTGAAGGAATTGCTTGGGGTAGCAAAAGAGAAGAGCGAGAGAGTTAGGATGGCGAGTCTGTTGCCGTGGTATGACAGTGACGAGTATAGGAGGAGGGCCATAATTGCTAATGACTTTATGCGTGAATTATGCAGGACGAGTGGTGTGGAATTTTTGGATGTGTGGAGTGAGTTTGATGGGCAAAAGGATTTATATAAGATGGATGGATGGATTTGGTGTATGGAGACTTGAAAAGGTGTTGTTGAATGTAGTGGAAGTGGATGTGCAGAATCAGGGAAACTAGAATTATTAAGGGTGGTGGGGGAGTAGATATGCAGACTTTAGGGAGACAGGTGAGTGTATGAATGTGTGTAATATGCCCAAGCGAGTACGAAAGACTACGAATCAGAATGGGATAGTTAGTATAAGGCATCAAAATAAGGTGGGGACAAATGGGCTTCTGCAATTCATGTATACTAATGCCAGAAGTATTAGGAACAAAAAGGAAGAATTTTTGGCCTTGGTTGGCACTTCCAGGCCACAGGTTATTGGAATTAGTGAAACATGGCTAACAGAAGATGATATAGCTAGTGGGATTGAATGTGAGGGGTATGGTGTGTTCAGGAGTGGCAGGAAGAATAAAATGGGCGGGGGGGGGGGGAGGAGTGTTATTGATGATAGCTGATGAGCTCAAGCCAAAGAGAATAGAAGTGGAACTGCAGGATAGAGAAAAAAACACATTTGAGGCTATTTGGTGTGAGATTGAAACTAGCAGAACAAAATATACAGTTGGGTGCTGCTATAGACCAGGTAATGGAATAGATGGTGAAGATAGTATGCATAAGCAAATAGAAGAAATGAGTGGAGGGAGGGTAATTATTATGGGTGATTTCAACTATGGTAACATTGATTGGAAGGAGAGGACACATGGGAGGAAGGAATTGGATTTTATGCGATTATTAAGGGATAACTATCTGTGACAGCATATAATGGAAAATACTAGGGGTCAGTGAGTGCTTGACCTAGTAATTGCATCGGAGAATTTGGCTGTAATGACCACGTTGCCACCAATTGGTGGGAGTGATCATAGGGTCTTGACTTGGAAGGTGGCTAAAGGTGCGGAATTTACAATTAAGACAGGGTACATGTGGAATTATCGGGCTGATAAGTATGACAAGCTTAGGAGTTTGATTGGATAAGTGCCATGGCATGTAAAACTGCAAGGGCTAGATGTTGAAAGAGCATGGGAGGTAGTTAGGAAGTGTTTGCATGAAGCAATGGCTGACTGTATATCTAGAGTCCGAATAATAATTCAAGTAGGGGTTAAATGGAATAACACCATTAAGCTTAAGCTGCAAAAAAAAAGAAACAACTATGGAGGGAATTTAAGGGGAAAGGTGACTGGCAGGTACATGAACGGTATGAAGCGCAGGCCAGAAGGGTGAGTGTGGTAAGAAAAGCAAACATGGATTATGAAAGAACATTAGCCATGCAGGCTAAAGAGAATCCCAAATACTTTTTTCGATATGTTGCAAGTAAAAGAAAAAATGTATATGGCAGAATGATTTTAATGAATGCCGATGGTAGGGAGGTAACCGAATCAGTTGATATAGTTGAATTACTGAGTGAGCACTTGCAAGACTATATCATCCAGGTGGTGACATTGCAGGACTGATATAGTCTTGCAAGTGGTGAGTAGTCCATTACAAAACCTCAATGTCAGTACATCTGTGGGATTGGATGGTATACCAGCGCATGTCGTACGTGAAGTGGCTAAAGAAGTGTCAGTGCCCTTGACCATTTTGTTTAATTTGTAATGGGTCTGGGTTAGTCCCGACTGGGTGGAAAAAGGGAAAAATAGTTCCACTGCATAAAGGAGATTCCAAGACTGCTGTTGTAAATTACTGACTGATTAGCATATCAGGAATCGTCAAGGTCTTGGAGAAATTAGTCAAGAAAAAAATACAGGATTTGATGGATGAAAATGGGACACTGTATTGAGGGACAACATGGTTTTGTGAAGAGTAGATCATGCCTCAGTAACTTGCTCACATTTTATAACACAGTGACGGCTGAACTGGATAAGGGTAATGGGTTTACAGTGATTCTATTGGACCTTGCTAAAGCCTTTGATAGGACACCACATGGAATTCTAATCAGTAAACTGCAGCGTATGGAGATGGATATAAGGTTGGTGAGATGGATAGGAGGGTGGTTGATGTAGAGATATCAGAGAGTGGTTTATTCAGGAGTAGAGTCCAAAAGACAGCTTGTGACTAATGGTGTGCCCCAGGGTTATGTTCTTGGACCACTACTTTTCAATTTGTTTATTAACGATATAGGAAAGGATCTGAGAGGAAGTGTTTACTTGTTTGCTGATGATGCAAAGTTGGGTAGAGCAATAGTGAATGCACAGGATGTCAAAATTTTGCAAGATGATTTGGATAGTTTGGAGGACTGGGCTAAGGAAAATGGATGTCGATTTAATGTGGCAAAGTGTAAGCTTATGCATTTTGGGGTGAAAAGATTAGTAGCAGTATATCACATTGGTTGAACCGTACTCCAGGAGATTGAGGCCAGGGATTGGGGAGTGTTGGTGGATAGGGAGTTGAAGTTTAGGTGGGGCACATCGCATAAGTGGCTAAATCTGCTCATCAAATCACTTGGTTGTTGAAAAATATTTTAACAAGCAGAGACAAACAAGTTATTGTTCCTCTGTATCGAGCCTTGATAAGACCCTATCTAGATTACTTTGCCCAGTTATGGGCACCAGGGTTTCTTCTTGATGGGGGAGGAGGTGGAGAGGATCCAGAGGCGAGTGACCAAGATGATAGCAGGTCTATGGAATGAACCTTATGAGAACAGGTTGAAGATTTGTGGGTTACAAAAATTGTATCAAATCAAATCTCATCAAATCACTTGGTTGTTGAAAAATATTTTAACAAGCAGAGACAAACAAGTTATTGTTCCTCTGTATTGAGCCTTGATAACACCCCATCTAGACTACTGTGCCCAGATATGGGCGCCAGGGTTTCTTCTTGATTTGGAGGAGGTGGAGAGGATCCAGAGGCGACTGACCAAGATGATAGCAGGTCTATGGAATGAACCTTATGAGAATAGGTTGAAGATTTGTGGGTTGCAAAAATTGGTTGATAGTCAGAAAAGGGGTGATATGATGGAGACATTAAAATTACTGAAGGGTTTCTATAAGATTAATTCAGAAGATATTTTTGAGAATAGGACTGGTGGTGGGAGAACTAGGGGTCATACATGGAAGCTGGGAAGAATGTGGTTAGCAAGGGTGTTAGAGCTAGGTTTTTTACTTCTAGAGTGGTGAATGAGTGGAATAAGCTGCCAGAGTCTGTTGTGGGTGCTATGACTGTGAATGAGTTCAAGGCGAGGTATGATAGATACTGTGTGAATATTGAATAATTGTTCTTGACATGATGTTAGGACCTCCCTCGATGAGTCTGTTGACTCCGTCTAGTTGCCCGAAATAATAATAATAATAATAATAATAAAGCAACTGGATCTGAAGTCAACTCAAAATAATTCTGTCATGTTGCAAATAAAATAATGAATCAGCATAAAAGAATAACTCTACTGAATTTAGATGGTTTGTGTGTGATGGATGCAGAAAAGATTTTTCAACTAATGTATGCCCGTATTCCTAAAAGCAATCAACCTAGTGTGTGTGACATTGAGTTCTGCTGTCTCTTCACCGGTTGAAGAAACTCCGGTATATGAGGAGAAGGTACTAGAGTTATTGCACAAACTGAATAAGAATTCAGCAATAGGAGCTGATGAAATATCAGCATGAGTGCTAAAAGTATTCACCTGAACTGGCTGTTCCTTTGACTTAACAATAAATTTTAACCTCAAAACATAGGTGATTCCACAGGAGTGGAAAAAATGTCTGATAATCCCATTGTATGAAGGTTGTGCAAAGACTAATGAATCTACTGATAGGTCAACGGTAGACAAATGTATCTACTATTGACCTATCAGTATCTCTGGTGTGGTGGTTAAGGTTTTTTTCCCTTATGGTGTTATATGATTAGAATGGATTGCCTTCTGGAGGTTGTGAGTGCTGCAGATAGTGTAAATGAATTCAAGAAAAGGAATGACAACTGGGGCAGTAGCTGATCTCCATTGGCCTACTAGAGACAGAAGGCCAATTTGCAGGAACAAGGAGCTCTATGTACACCTAGAACTGAGAGATGAGGGAGTTTGTCTTTAGTGGAGTAGATAAGGGTAGCTAGTTTTAAGTGAGACTTAAATGTGGTGCAAAGATTGTATTCCCTTTAAGATTTTGGATATTTTTTGTGATGTGACTCGGTTGGGGTTAGCATTACTAAAATCTTTCTGAAGAGAGTCTTGGGCTAGGGGAAGGATTGCTTATTTTTTTTGATACTATGGGAATCATAGCTATTAAAAAAAAAGTGCAATGTATATTGAGTTCTGTTGTGAGAGTGGTTTCATTGGAAGAAAGATTATAAGCTCTATGGTTTTTTATGACACCATATTGTTGAGTGTGAAAAGGACAGGTGGTCAAGGTGTCTGGAAAGGCTAGACTATTATTAATTTCCCTTTCCATTATAAATTGGATTCTACAGGGAAGACTTTTGAGGTGATGGAGAAAAGTGTCTAATGCATCTGGGCCATGAGACCAAATAGAAAAACACATCACTTAACAAGATAGAAAGGTTGAGAGCAGCTGAGCCCAGAGCTTGTTTTTCAAAATCTCAAAAAAAGAAGAAAAAAAAATTGCCAAGGGGTTGAGAGGGGGGGGGAGACCCCATAGAGATATATACCCTCTGTCTGTTTATACATTTTTTCTAATGGCAGAGAAATAACCAGAATGGATAACAAAGGAAAGGAGATCAATGATATCAAGAGGAAAATTTTTTTTAAAAAATAAGGTGTCATTTAAGGGAATGTTAGTAGTGTTGCCAATTTAGCTCTTTTGGAGCTAGATCTAGCTCCTTTTTTAATTTTTCCTAGCTCTAAAAATTTTAATCTAGCACCTAGCTCCAAATTTAGCTTCTTCAGAACTTGTTTCGGCTCTTTTTAGTCGTTTTTATAACCTACTCTTAAAAAAATTGTTTTAAGTTTTCCAGATGTTCGCATTTGATAAAGAAATGTATTGTGCATTTGGTGCGAGTACCATACACGTTTCAAACTTGTGGTGACATCAGTCATGTGACCCAACAGTCTGCCATTTTGTCACCTTGAAGTTGATAGCACCGTTCCAAGTTACGATAGTGAGTGGAAAGTTTCAAAGACTGATTATAATTCGTTGCAGTAGAGAGTTATATATGTACTCTTCTTCAAAAATGAGCAGAGACAAATAAAGCTTACAAGCAAAACTTTAGGAGGGAATGTTTAGTAAATGGCTTTGTGAAGTTTCTGGTGATGCTACAAAAGGCCACTGTAAGTTTTACAGATGGGATATAGCTGCTAAATATTGTCAACTTGTAAAGCATAGTGAAACTAAGAAACATCTTGCTTCAGTTCCATATAAGGTTGTTCATATTACAAATATGCTTGTGAAGAAGTCTGATGAGACAGCAAACTTTGAAGGCATCTTAGCATTATTTCTTTGTTATCACTCATCATTCGACAGTTGCGATTATCTAGTAGATCTTTGCAAAAATATCATCCCAGATGCCAAATTAACTAATATCAAATTATGCCAAAGATGAAAATGTGCCGAACCAAGCGCTCTGCAATTGTAAAGAATACTAGAAGATCTAATTGTGGACATTTTCAGTTTGCTAATAGATGAATCAAATGATATCACAGTGAGTAAGATTTTAGGAATGGCCATCATTTATGATAGCAAGAAATTCAACAAAATTATGCATACATTTCTGAGCATGGTGGTTCTAGAAAAGTGTGATGGTATTGTGGCTGCATTAAAAAAAAAAAAAGCTCTTGGCCAAAAAACTGGACATTAAAAATCTCATTGCAATTGGTACAGACAAAGCCAATGTTATGGTTGGTCAGTAATGGTGTTTATGAACAACTGAAGGCATACTTTCCCTCCTTAATTTAATTAGATGTGTATGCCATTCATTGCAACTGGCAATGTCTCGCACTTGTGCAGAATCTCTCCGAAGAAAATTAGAATTTTTAGTTGCCGAGACGTATAAGTGGTTTTTACATTCTTCTTCAACACAAGTAGAATACAAAGAACTGTACCAATGCACTCAAATCCTACTTTCCTTCCCCACGTTCACCTCCACAGCATTACACTTATAGTTCTGTTATATATATCCAGCTATATTTCTTATCAACGAAAATGATGATGCTCTTAAAATTATAAGCAACTGTGCAACAAGGTGGCTCTCCATTGAACCTGCAGTAGACAGAATTTGCAGCCAGTGGTTGGAATTAAAAACTCACTTTGAAGTCGTGAGTGTGATTGAGAAATTTTACAAAGCTCAAATTTTGTGGGAGATGTATAAAGATGAAAGGAATCTGTTGTACCTTTTATTTTTGAATCCTGTTCTAGTTAAAGTTCAGCAAGTTAATAAAATTTTCGAATTGTGCGGATAAGACGAGATTATTTGAAGATCTTTCTCGTTTGATTCGCTCTATTTCTAATATGTTAGTGCTACCATCATCCACAGTTGACCCTCTAGAGTCAGAGATTGATGACTATTTGGATCCCAAACTAAATCTTGGTTACAGATTTGAAAGAAAAAAATTCAGAGTTGATGATACAAAAGAAAATAACAGAAAATGATAAGCAAAATCTTAGAAATAGAGCAAGACAGTTTCTTCCTGATCTCTTCAAACTGTGTAAGCAAAGGTTGCCTCAAAACTTGAATATTTTAAGAATGATCTCTTCTTTTTCTGTTGACAATACCCTAAAACATATAAAAGAACCTGTTACTCCCATCTTAGAAATAATGCTGAAAACAGAAAAAGATGTTGCTGCTGCTGAATACCAGTATACTACTATCCACTTAAATAAATGGACAAATATAGAAAACACAGCTATTCTGGACTGAAGTACGAGAATACAAAGATGCATCTGGAATGAATCCATTTAAAGAAATTGCTCAGTGTGCAGTCAATTTATTAATACTGAAATTCTAATGTGGAAATTGAACGAATTTTTAGTTCCTCGAATGTAGTTAAAACTGAATTAAGAAACAAGATGGAATTGCCAATGCTGACAGCTGTTTTGTCAGTCAAGTATGGCCTCAGACATAACAAGTGCTGTACAAACTATCATTTACCAGCATCTACACTGAGTAATATTGGAACAATGGTCACATATAATAAAAGCTGAAAATCTGATTGAGAACATGGGTGAATTAAGCACAGAAGGCCACTTGGAAGATGCTTTTAGTCACTTATATGCAAGTATGACTTTAACTTGAATAAAGTAAGTAACTAAAAAGTATCAGCTACTACTTCTAAAATTTTAGCTTCAAATTTTTATTTTTAACTCCTTTTTAGCTCTTTTTAACTCCTTTTTTTTTTTTTTAAAGATTTAGCTGCTTTTAGTGATTTTCATTTAGGCTACAGTAAATGTTAGTGAACAATGAGGTGGTGTCAAAGCTCACTAGGATAGCGTATCCGCTTTCCAGCCAAAAGGCTGCAGGTTCATATTCTGCCGTAGGCATGGATGTTTGTGATTGTCTGTGGAAATACTAGTGGTGGGCAGTAGGTGGTGTTGGTGATGCAATTACTGGTAGTTGAGATCAGGTGCCCTCCCTTGATGAGTCTTTGGACTCCCTGGAGGTGGCGCGTATTATTAATAATAATAATATCAGTATATGTTTAATATCATTAACAATTATATTTTCAATGGAACTTTTAAGGTAAGAGTTTTTTATGTATGGTGTTGTATGACCTTTTCTTCAGAAAGGTTTTAGTAATGCTATCACTATGTCTGAGTCGCATCAAAAAAAAATATCCAGAATCTTAAAGAAATACAAACTTTGCATTGTTTTCAATCCTCACTTAAAACAAATGATTGCAGGACTGGTTGGCGGTTACCTTATATGCTCTCCAGCCAAAACGCTGTGCTGTGGGTTCGAATCCCTCTGTGGGCATGGATTTTTCTAATTATCTGTGAAAATACTAGCAGTGGTGGTGGTGGCTGTTGATGAGTCCTTGGACTCCCTGGAGGTATCACGTAATAATAAAAAATAATGTAGGTAAGGAACAGATAAGGGTAGCTTTGCTAAAGAAAAGCTCCCTTCTCTCTCTCTCTCTCACTCTCTCAGTTCCAGGTGTATATAGAGTTCCTTGTTCCTGCAAGTTGGTCTACTATGGACAGACAGGAAGAGCATAAATAATATATCTGTAGTGATGATCATGGTCACTCTCTGGCCTTGCAGACCATGCTTTGGATACAGCTCACAGAATCAATCGGAAAAAGAACCATCATGCTCCAGTTCAGTAAATTTAGAAGAGAAAGACGGTGTTTAGAATCTGCTTCTGCTCTTAAAAATCAGCTTGCTTTGAATAAATAAGGTTGCATAAAACTTCCCAAAATATGGGAAACACTAATACTTTGAGATCTCAATTTACATCCTAGGACTCTGACAGATGCTCATAGAGGGTGCCCCACCTAGTTTGGGCTCTAGTCTTTCAATCATGTGTTACAAGTCTCATTTTGTACTTCCTGATATCTATAACCGAGATGAAATATTGGAAGAATTAAATACTATTTTTAATATTTTCTTAGTGCTCTTTCACTCAATTAAACTTTTAATGAGTTTCTCTCAGCACTTAAGCCTTAATGCATGGATTTTTTTTTTTTTTATTCAAGTGGCATATTTTATTACCTGTTACTGGTAGTTTTTTAAATTGATAGAAAGCAATTAGCCAAAGAAAATAATAAATGCAGCAAAAAAAGAAGTTAAAACAAAGATAGCTACAACATTGTTTTGTAGCCTGACTGACCATGCCTGTAGTGTATTAGCTCTCCACCTGACAGGATTGTGAGTTCAGATCCCACAATCAGCGTGAGTCATTGAATGGGAGATGAATTTCATTGCCCATTGTGAGATTACAAGTCATGCCTATTGGAAGTCTGAAGTCACTTGGAAACATTCCATGTTTAGTCTTCTAGAGCAAGGCTTCCAGATTATGTTTTTTTTTTTAAAAAAACTTCTCCCACAATAGCTCATCCTCGATACTATAGGTTTACAACCTTTTGCAGATGAGAGTTTAACATCTTCAATTTAATCTCACTAATTAATTTTTTAGTTTTTTTGCCTCTTATGATTTTTTGGTTAATTACTTATGTAATTAAGTACTTCTTTTGAAATTGTTGCCAGTTATAATAGTTGTCAAAACACATTGGTACATGCTACTTTGATTAAATATAATACTGTGGTAATAAAAGCCTGGGCGTTTATCACTCTTATATGTTGAAGTGTTATTTTCTTTTAGGAGATAATAGAATTTGCAGTTTTAAAAGTTAATGGAGTTACCTTTGAGATAGATGCAGTGTTTCATAAGTATGTACAACCGCAGATCCATAAAGAGCTAAGTACATTTTGTACAGAGGTAAGCTATTTTTATTTCATTTACCACAAAATATAATTTCATTTTATTTGCTGGCCTGGCTGGCATAGTAAAATAACATCTTCACCAACAGGCTGTAGTTTGAATCTCACAATGCAAGGGAGATGTAATGGAAAATGAATTGTTCATCTTGTTGTAATTTATTTTTATTTGAATTTTATCTTATTTAACACGTACACTGTGTAATACCATGGATGGGCTAAGGATTAGAAATCTTGCTCTAGAAACTTGGAACTTTTCCACTTCAGGCCTTCAAATAAGCAAGATCTAGTGAGTGTGGTCTCACCTACAATAATTCATCTACAACCTATTGGCATTCTACTGAACAACTTAGACATGCATTTGTGAATATTTTTAGGTTGCAGATGAATTATTGTAGGTGAGACCACACTCACTCACTAGAACTTGCTTATTTGAATGCCTGAAGAGGATAGGAAAAGTTTCAGACTTTTCCTAGAACAAGGTTTCTGGATTTCTTATCCTTAGCACATCCATGGTACTACATAGTATGCCTATTAAATAGCAATGAAATTCAAATAAAAATAAACTACGGCAAGATGAACAATTTATTTATTTTTCCATATAATCTCCCTTTATTCAATTTCAGCATATATAATTTGAGAAATTATAGATTATAATTTCCATTATAATCTCCCCTTAATTCAATGCAGCATTTGTTCATGCAATTTTTGAAATGCGATTGGTAGGTGTCTAAAAGTATAGCATTTCTGTGGTCACATATTTCTGGATGATCTCAGCTGAGTCAAACTGGTGTGCTTTTAATTTTTTTTTCGATTTTGGATGTAACAAAATCCAGTGTGCTAAATATGGCAGATGTTTGTGGACTGATGGATTTGGGATTGAGAAACTGTTTGACATTTAATGCACAATGTTCAGGTGCATTGTTGTGCAGTAACAGCCAGTTGCTTGTTCAGTACAGCTTCCTTTCCCCTGTTACATGTATTAATTCACATCCAGGATAGTACTTGTTTGCTGTTAACCATTTGGTCCTGTGAAACACATTCCTTATGACCAATTCCATTCACATTAAAGACATTTGTTTTGACTCAAGACTTCTGCAGTTATGTTGTCTTGGATATGTCAGTGATCACCATTCCATTCTTTGCCATTTTTGTTCCTAGTTTGTATTGGAAGCACTGTAATTTATCTGCAGTTGTGATTCTCTGTAAAGTGGTATGATCTTGGTCACTGATTTCGATAGTTTCACAAGGCACTAACACTGATGCACAAAGCACTTGTATTATATCAATCGCTGCGTGCGGAAGAACTACTTTTTCTAAGGTGCATATGCACATTAGAAAAAGCATGCACTAATGGTTAAAATTATATGCTATTTTCTAATTCTGTTTAGAGTAAGTCTAAAAAAAATTTAGTTTAATGAACATACCGTATTTTTAGTATAATGGATGCACTTATTTTCACTAGAAGCATATCTGGCAGAATGCCAGTAATTGTTATTTTTGCAAAACCATATACAGTAAAACCCCTTTTTTTACACTTTTCAGGGGACTGATGGAAAAAAGTGTAAATAGCAGGAAATGTAAAAAAACCTTTAAAAAAGGCTAAAATATGACACTGCTAGTATGTGAGTCTACATACTAGATTACAAAATTTAATAACTGAAAATAAATGAATTTACAATTACTTACATTTATCTATTTAAAGAAATCTTTAATTGTTGATTGTTTTTGCTTTTCATGTTTTATTTTTTTTTTTTTTTGACATACCGCAAGATTGCTTTGCGTTGAGTTTTTTTTACTATCGTGTTCAAAGAGGACACGGATAGTCCAAGATCTTTTGCTAAATGCACACGTGTTCCTGCATGCCAATCTACACGTCCCAGAATTGCCATCTTTACTTCTCCCAAAATACATTTTCTGTCTTTTATCTCCATGTCACTAACATGAATAATCCACCACCGCAACTTGAAAAAAAAAACTTTCACATGCCAAATTACGTAGCAGAAATTCTGCAATATCAATTCCTCCTGTGATTGAAAAATCACGGTATCGCTCATCAGTACATTACTGCTGCATGCATGCGAGTCACCGTGATGACGGAAACGAAACTACAGCTGAAAGCAACGCCATCTGGGAACAGAAATGCACAGATTGCACAGAAATCGATTCGAAAATCAGTATTGCCACCCAAGAAATAAACACAAATCATGGGAAATAACGTCCACATCAAGTTGGTAATGGCGGGAAAACAATATATCGTAAGAATAGGCCTTAAGACGGGACCAATGGAAAATGACGTAAATGGCAGGAAAACGTAAATTGCGGGAACGTAAAAACAGGGTTTATTGTGTGTGTGTGTGTGTGTGTGTGCGTGCGTGTGTGTGTGTGTGTGTGTGTATACACACGGGGTGGTTCAAAATTTCACGTACAAACTTTGAGGGGAGGTACAGAACATCAAAATCAACTATATTCACATAAGAAAGCATGTCTGGAAATGCCACCGAAAGGTACTAACAGGGACACAAAGATACAGAAATAACACAAGGCAGTAAGTAGTGTAAAAAAACTTTATTAGGAATAAATGATCAGTTCAATAGTAGTTGGATACATAATATGGTTTCACATCAGGTGCTCAAAGTTACAACGATTAGCAGTGATGCATGCCTGACACCGATACTCATTGATTGCTGTACATTTTCGAAAATACCTGGAGTTTCCCTGATATTAGCAGCGGCAACAGGCGTTTCATACACCATGACTTTAAGGGTTCCCCCCCCCCCCATACACACACAGAAAGAAATCAATGCTCGATGAATCAGGTGAGTGTGGGGACCATGTGACGGGTCCACCACATCCAATCTATCGAGCCCCAAAGGACCTGTCCAAATACTGATGCACAGAAATGCCAAAATGGGCTGTTGCCCTGTCATGTTGGAACCACATCTGCCGATGCACAGTCATTGGAACATTGTTCAGTATATCTGGCAGAACTTCCAGAAAGGTCCGATACTTCTAGGAGTTCAGTCGGGGGTGGAAACAGGTATGGACTGACTAAACAGTCAGCGACGATACCTGCCGTACATTAATGGCGAAGCGTTGTTGTGCAGCATGTGATCGCACAGCGTGTGGGATCTCATGGGCCCACACATGAGCATTGTGATGATTGAAGATCCCTTCACAGGTAAATGAAGCTTCATCCGTGAAAAAAACACAAGTTGGAAAATCCAGGTCTGCGGCACTTTTCTGCCGAAACCACTGCGCGAATTCCATACGTTGAGGATAATATTTAGCCATCAGTAACTGGACCTGTTGCAGATGAAATGGATGTAAGGACTCAGAGTGCATAACGCACAATACACTGGATGAAGATATTCCTATAGCAGAGGCAACGGTACGTGTGCGTGTCTCTAGATTATTGTCCATCACATGCAACACCTCTTCCATGGCGGGATTTCGCGTTGATCGTAGCCGCCCACTATCGTGTCTGCGATCCCTGAATGATCCATAGTCACACAAATTCTGATGCAAATTCTCAAACATTTGGTGATGCAGTACACGTTTGTTTGGGTACCTCTCGCTATACGTTCGTACAGCGGCTTGTCCATACTGTCACCTAACCCGTAAACAAGGTGCATGTCTGCCATCTCAGCGTTCGTAAAACAATGCATATTCTTTGTATGATGTCAAAGCTTGAATGAGGAAGCCCCAATTGCTCACCCGGAGCACTGGCGAACAGCGCCACCTATCACTTTTGGGTGGCGTTTCCGGTCATGCTTTCCTATGTGAATATGGTTGATTTTGATGTTCTCTGCCTCCCCTCAAAGTTTGTATGTGGAATTTTGAACCACCCTGTGTGTGTGTACATATATATATATATATATATATATATATATATGTATATATGTACACACACACACAGGCATACCCCAACTTACACGAATCTGGAGTTACGCAGTTTCATATATGTACGTATTCCCGTCCCACTTCATGCCTCACCACTAGTCGCATCTTTCCGGTGTCAGCCGCATTCGCCAGTGTCGCACATGCTGTGAACAAGCACTGACGTGTTTCGCGCGGTCTCCATTCTTACACGATTTTTATAGTCGACAAACCTTGTGATTGTTTAATGTTATGTTCTTGATAAAAATTTTATCACATAAAAAATAATAATGTCATCCAAAGGAAGCAAGTGCGATTCTTCTACAGCTAGCAAGAAAAGGAAACAAAACTTTGGAAACAAAATTCAACATTATTAAGGATTTTGAAGGTGGAATGAAAATATGTGAGCTAGCAAAGAAGTTTGATCTATAGGAATACACAGTAAGAATAATCATAAAAGAAAGGTTTACAGATTTTGGAGGACATAGATTCTAAAGAGGAAAGAATTGTAGCCACAAGGTAAGGAATAAAAAAATCATTATCTTGCTATGAAGAAATTTTGTGTGACAAGAAAAAGACATTATTAGATTTTATGAAATCATTTACATCGAAATAACTTTCTTTTTTTTTATGTACGAAAAACTACAATTATGATTATATTTCTTCAAAAATATAGGTGTTTTTGTAAACCTTTGATCCCAATTAACTAATATTTTGTATGTTTGTATGCAAAATTATACCAGAGTTACGCGAATTTGACTTACGTGCTTTTTGTTTGTCCCACCTACCGCGTAACTTCAGGGTATGACTGTATATATATATACACAGGTAACCCTCATATAACGTGGATGTTAGGTTCCACAAAAATGCCGTGTTATATAAATCACGTTATGAGAGACTTCAGATCACTCAGAAAAAGTAGGGTTAGGTTCTGAAATATTTTTTTTTTTTTTGTTAAAGATTATATAAACAATGACATATCCAACAAAACTATATTTTTATTTAATTCAGGTAATTCATCTAAGTTAAGAAAACATAAACTATGAAACAAATACATGGTATAAAATTTTAAAAATTATAAATTGTACGTAAACTTCATTGCACATAATGCATAAATGTTTTAGGCAAAATAAAATAAAGTGCATATTTTAATCGTCCTCACTCTCTTCAAAACTAACATTTCTTAGATGTTCTTTATTTACTAGTGGCTGGGCGTCGTCATCACTTTGAATCTCTTGGACATCATCATAATTCTCATTGCATACTTCAGCTGGTTTAGTTATCAAGAATCACTATGCTGCAATTTTTTATTAAGTTCATAATATGGAGCTAAACAAATATCCAGTTGTCTCATGAATTTTCCAGAGCGCTCCATTGAGAGATCATTATCCATAAAATAACTTTCTTGCCAAGTCCAATCCTTCTGCTAATTTCTTTAAACTGAATTTTTAAAGGATTCATCACAAGCTTTGGCAGAACTTTCCCTGCCATTTGGTTCGACGTCATTTATTAATTGTACCAGTTCCTCCTCATTTAAATCTATTTCTGCATCAATTAATTCACTATTGAAGAGATTGGAGCACTTATGAAGAAGTTCGTGAAGGTTGAGTCTCATGTGCTGATCGAAACCGAGTGTATCTTCAGTCTTGTTCAATTGTTACCTTGACAGTTTACAGTGTGTGGGTTTATCTCTATTAATGAACACGTATATTGCAAAAGTGCTCTAAGTGGCCATTACTATAAAAATATTTTTTTACATTAAAAAAAAACATTACATATTGTATGTAACTAACCAAAAAATAAAGTGCTCAGCACTTGAGATTAACACACTTATGATTTTAATGCGCTTTCCTGGCAGAAAACGAAGACAATTTTCAACAATAGACACTTTATATGGTAAACATTTGACGTATATGCGTGCTAAAGGATATTTCCCCTAATATAAATTTGCTGCTTATAACTACATGCGTGATACTGACAGACGCAAATTTAATGAAGATAAAATTTGATTTTTAAGGTGCGCGTTGAAAAATATATGAAAAGATAAAGGATTACTACAGTTTGTAGACCGTCTTATATCCATACCGCGTTGTATAAGTACCGCGTTATACTAGCGTTACCTGTATATATATTTATTTTTTTAAATCACAAAATGTCTTGCAGCTTAGCTTAATTACTACAGTCATTGATGTGACTTGAGTTAGTCACTTTCACTTCAGTGCTATTGCAAGTGATCACTGCTGTTTACAATTAGCGTTTTGTTTAATTTAGTTTTGGATGTAATGAACAGTACAAGAGTAAGGAAGTTAAACTATTATAATAGGTTATTTATAATATCATAATAGGTTTATTAGTTAACCTTATCGTAATAAAAATTAACCTATCATAATAAAACTGGCTTTAACCTTCTCTCTGTGTACAAATATTTAACGTTAACTGTGTACAGGGGTGTAATTATATCCCATACATTTTCAGTGCAAAATGTAAAGAAAAAACTGTGGCTGCATAAGTATTTGTGAAATTTTATTGATTTTTAAGAAGATAGGTATAAAACAATTAAAAAATTTAATTTAAAATATAAAAATTAAGTTTTGTATAAATAAAAAAAATAAATAAATTTAAGATGCATCGTCAGAATCGGTGTGAATAATTTCTTCATCATCATCAATTTCGGTGTTCATGCATTTGTCTTTCTCCCAGAGCTCTTCCAGCCGTTCATCCCAATTCTTCCACATTCCAGCATATATTAGAATGACAATCAAAGTATAGATTTCATCAGCATCATACCAAATATGAGGTTGTTTGTATTGCTGTGGATTTCTGGATGCATCGTAATGATCTCTGGCTTTTCTATTAGTTTGACACACAATCACGCTTATAACAAAAGTCTACTGAGTGTACCAGCCAATAATAAAAAGTATGATAGGAAAAATAAGAGTATGAGTATAAACTTAAATAAAATGAAGGAGAGAGTGCTGTATGGAGATTCATTCGTACGAGGTGTGTTAGTAGAGAATTTGACAAAATCATACCAACCTGGTGCGACCATCAAGGACGTAACTGAGTCTATTAGAGAGCAAAAGGAAAGGGTGAAAGAAATGATTGTTGTGGCAGGTACGAATGATTTGAAAGGAGATAAAATGGAAATGATAGAGGACCTGAATGAATTGTTTGAGGTAGCAAAAGAAAACAGTGAGAGAGTCGGGATGATTTGTCTTTTGCCACGGTATGACAGTAAAGTGTTTAAACGGAGGATCATAATTGCAAATGACTATGTGTGGGTTATGTATGACGAGTGGTGTGGACGTGTGGAGTGAGTTTGATGGGCGAAAGGATCTATATAAGATGGATGGCTTGTATTTGAATGGATTTGGTGAAAGGAGACTTGAAAAAGTGTTGTTGAACGAAGTGGATGTGCAGAATCAGGGAAACTAGATTTATTAGGGGGGGGAGTAGATATGCAGACCTTAGGGAGGCAGTTGAGTGTATGAATGAGTATAATATGCCTGAGCGAATAACAAATCAGAATGGGATAGTTAGTATAAGGCATCAAGGTAGGGATGGGGCTAATGGGGGTCTGAAATTCATGTACACTAATGCTAGGAGTATTAGGAAAAAGAAGGAAGATTTTTTGGCCATGATTGGCACTTCCAGACCACAGGTTATTGGCATTAGTGAAACATGGGTGACTGTAGATGATATATCTAGTGGGGTTGAATGTGATGGGTATAGTGTGTTCAGGAATGACAGGGAGAATAAAATGAGCGAAGGAGTATTGTTGATGATAGCTGATGAGCTGCAGCCAAGGAAAATAGAAGTTGAATTGCAGGATAGAGAAAAGAGCACATTTGAGGCCATTTGGTGTGAGATTGTGGCTAGCAGAACAAAATATACAATTGGGTGCTGCTATAGACCAGGTGATGGAAAAGATGGTGGAGATAGTATGCATAAGCAAATAGAAGAAATGAGTGGAAGGAGGGTAATTATTATGGGAGATTTCAACCATTGATTGGAGTGAGGAGAGGACACACGGGAGGAAGGAATTGGATTTTATGTGGTTATTAAGGGATAACTATCTGCGACAGCATGTAATGGAAAATACTAGGGGTCAGAGAATGCTTCACTTAGTAATTGCATCTGAGAATTTGGCTGTAACGAATATGACCATGTTACCACCAATTGGTGAGAGTGATCATAGGGTCTTGGCTTGGGAAGTGGCTAAAGGTGTGAAATTTACAATTAAGACAGGGTACATGTGGATTTATCGGGCTGGTAAGTATGACAAGCTTAGGAGTTTGATTATTTCAGTGCCATGGCATGTACAACTGCAAGGGCTAGAATTTGATAGTTCATGGGAGGCAGTTTAGAAGTGTTTGCATGAAGCAATGGCTGACTGTATACCTAGAGTCCGAATAATAAATCAAGTAGGGGTTAAATGGATGAATAATACCATTAAGCTTGAGCTGCAAAAAAAGAAACAACTATGGAGGGAATTTAAGGAGAAAGGTGACCGGCAGGCACATGAATGGTATAAAGCGCAGGCCAGAAGGGTAATGAGTGTGGTAAGAAAAGCAAAAAAGGATTATGAAAGAACATTGGCTATGCAGGCTAAAGAGAATCCTAAACAGTTTTTTCGATATGCTGCAAGTAAAAGAAAAAATCTATATGGAAGAATGATTTTAAAGAATTCCGATGGTAGGGAGGTAAGTGAATCAGTTTATATTGTTGAGTTACTGAGTGACACTTTGCAAGAATGTATCATCCAGGTGGTGACATTGCAGAAATGAATGAACCAATAGATTATACGGGAATTGTGGTGAATGAAGTGGGGGTGAATAGTCTATTACAAAACCTCAATGTCAATACATCTGTGGGATTGAATGGTATACCAGCACATGTCGTACATGAAGCGGCTAAAGAAGTGTCAGTGCCCTTGACCATTTTGTTTAATTTGTAATGGGTCTGGGTTAGTCCCGACTGGGTGGAAAAAGGGAAAAATAGTTCCACTGCATAAAGGAGGTTCCAAGACTGCAGTTGTAAATTACTGACCGATCAGCATATCAGGAATCATTGTCAAGGTCTTGGAAGAATTAGTCAAGAAAAAAATACAGGATTGGATAGATGAAAATGGGACACTGTATGGAGGAAAACATGGTTTTGTGAAGGGGTAGATCATGCCTCAGTAACTTGCTCATGTTTTATAACACAGTGATGGCTGAACTGGATAAGGATAATGGGTTAACGGTGATTCTACTGGACCTTGCTAAAGCCTTTGATAGGACACCACATGGAATTCTAATCAATAAACTGCAGCATATGGGGATGGATATAAGGTTGGTGAGATGGATAGGAGGGTGGTTGATGGAGAGATATCAGAGAGTGGTTTATTCAGGAGTAGAGTCCAAAAGACAGCTTGTGACTAGTGGTGTGCTGCAGGGTTCTGTTCTTGGACCACTACTTTTCAATTTGTTCATTAACGATATAGGAAAGGATCTGAGAGGAAGTGTTCATTTGTTTGCTGATGATGCAAAGTTGGGTAGAGCAGTTGTTGAGTGCACAGGATGTCAAAATTTTACAGGATGGTTTGGAAGACTGGGCTAGGGAAAATGGATGTCAGTTTAATCTGGCAAAGTGTAAGGTTATGCATTTTGGGGTGAAAAGAATAGCAGCAGTATATCACATTGGTGGAACCGTTCTCCAGGAGATTGATGAGGCCAGGGATTTGGGAGTGTTGGTGGATAGGGAGTGGAAGTTTAGGGGGAGCACATCGCATAAGTGGCTAAATCAGCTCATCAAATCACTTGGTTGTTGAAAAATATTTTAACAATCAGAGACAAGTTATTGTTCCTCTGTATCAAGCCTTGATAAGACCCCATCTAGACTACTGTGCCCAGTTATGGGCTCGAGGGTTTCTTCTTGATGGGGAGGAGGTGGAGAGGATCTATAGTGATATGAGTGAGACATTAAAATTACTGAAAGGTTTTTATAAGATTAATCCAGAAGATATTTTTGAGAATAGGACTGGTGGTGGGAGGACTAGGGGCCATACCTGGAAGCTGGGCAAGAATGTGGTTAGCAGGGGTGTTAGAGCTAGGTTTTTACTTGGAGAGTGGTGAATGAGTGGAATAAGCTGCCAGAGTCTGTTGTGGGTGCTACGACAGTGAATGAGTTCAATGCGAGTTCGAGTTGCCTGGAATAATAATAATAATTGTTTCAAGAATTATTTGTTTGAAACAGTCCATTGCAGAGCTTAGATTTTGAGTTAGCATTGCTCTGGGAATTCCTTCTCTTTCTCGAAATGCCTGAAAATCAGGAACTTTATGTACATCATAAAAATTTGAAAGTTTTGTATAAATAAAAAAAAAAAAAAAATTTAAGGAGAAAATAGGAGGGACATTGGCCCATCAACTGTTTATTTTTTGAGTTTCTATTTGGATACACAACAACATTTTCCGGGATATTCTCAGCAGAAGAACCTGCAGCTGACCGCAGTAGCTATAGATTCCACATTTGCTGCTGCTTCTCTTAGTTCTTCATCTAATTGTGGTATATACTCTTCAGCAACGTCATCAAAAGCTGATAAATCGCCGTCAAAAATATCGTTTTCTAATTCCACATCTGAATCATCATCATCACTTGGTATATCTGATGAAGCAACTGACGACACTTCCTATAAAAGATCTCTCAACTCAGTGCTGGTATGACGTCTTTTTGTTCCTGTCATAATTATCTAAAAACTACAAGAAAAAAATAAACATATAACAAATCAAACTTAGTAGCAAAAAATTACTAAAAACGAAGAAAAATATACATGCTCATACGAGAATCATACATAGTTCCAAAGCGAATATGGTAGCAAAGCAAAAAATATATATTTCAGACAACAGGAATGTAAATACAAAACAGCCTGTGGAAAAATACTAACTCAGCTGCTTACAAAAACGTTTTTGTATGGAGAATATCGGGGTGCATATGCACCCTTGTACATGGTTAAGGGCTTAGGTGCCTTTGAAGCCTTATAACTACATTCAAATTCACAGATTTCAATGAAATTTTTTTCAAATTTTGTGTGAAACATATCACATAGCATTCCTAAGAAAACTTCGGAAATTTTCAGTTCGGCAACTTTTTATTTACATTTTTATTAGCCTGTAGAGTGTGTTTGCACTCCTGTACACACAGAGAAGGTTAAAGTGGGCCGAGTTTGTTGTGTGTGAATGGAGAAGGGGTGGGGGAATGCCAGAATATTGAATATTAAGGTATCTGTGAAGTAATCTAATCTGTGTATTTGTAGGATCATATTCTAATGGAAGATAGGTTAGCATTCTTTAAGCAAAAAAGCAAGTTTTAATTTATAATCATAGTAGTTTTGAACTACCTAGCCTTCTTTTATCAGAAGTAATTACTATTTTATTATTCTTCTTGATTTCCAGTAGTGCTTCATGTTCTTTATATGAAGCACTACTGTAGGAATTCTTATAGGTACAAGTATGTAGTTGTGGCCTAGAGATAGTGCACTAAATGCTTCCGGTGTGAGAGTGAAGGGAGATAACTTTATTACAGTGTTTGCTTGACAATAAGACTTGAGAGCAGAGTTTTTAGAAGTTTTGGAACCCCTTCCCCCCCATATCTATGGGCTGCCTAAAACCCATAAATAGAATGTGCCATTATGCCCAGTTGTAGATGCCACATACAAATTAGCCATACCAATTTAGCAAAAAGTGCTTTTCGAATATACTGGTAATACTCCCTTACACATTTAAAAAAAAAAAAAAAAAAAAAAAAACTCACTTTAACCCCAACTAGCCATTACGTCTATAGACATCCAGCTAAATCTGGATACGATTCTGTAACACCTATTGTATAACATGGATAAGAAGTGCAATTTGGTCTCACTATTTCATCCACCTCAGATGGTCAGGAGGTTAAAACTAGTATAGAAAACCCTAGCACTCTAACACACTGACATTATGGTCAGTTTCAATGTCTTCTCTTTGTTCACCACTGTCCCACTTAAAGACGCTTTAGAACATATTCAAGCTGAATTTCCTCTTGATGTTTCAGCCTTGTTTAAGTTCACTAATTTCTTCATGGAAACATTTCAAGAAACAGCTCTAAACTCTTCCCCATATAGACCCACTGTTTGACTATGCTTTGTTGATATCTCCATTTAGCCAGCCTGGATGCTATCAATCTATTTTTAACACATATAAACAGTCAACATCCCAGGATCCAGCTCATATTAGAAAAAGAAAATAACAACAGTCTCCCCTTCCTAGATGCTTTAATTATAGGCCAGCCTGATGGATGAAAAGAAATTAAGGGCAGCTCCATTTCAATTAAATAAGCTTTACTATTTTTTTCACATCTAACTTTAGGAGTGAAACGTTTTTCAGAATCTTACATTTATACTGCTCACAACAATTAGGGGATATTTTGGTTTTCTTGTAAATTATAAAGTTATAAAAATAATTTACAAATGTAACATATTATTTTAAAATATTCTTTATATACAACAATGTAGAACATGCAACTGTGTACAAAATTATGTTAAGACGTCGAAACGTGTCTTAGCCATATTAGCATGTGGAGGGTATAAAAGCTTGGCTTGTTGCACTCACTTCCACTGCATAATTATCACTTCAATTATAAACTTGTCACCTACCACCCAATATTTTGTTAAAAATAGCAGAGCAACATGATATCTTAGAATCCATGTCTTGGAGAGCCATTGGTCGTTTAGAAGCTGGACAAATGCAGCAAGTTGTCGCTCAAGTGCATCATGTTTCGCAACTTTGGAATCACTTTCTGGAGACGGGAACTGTTCAAAATCGTCTTAGTGCCATAGGTTTATATGCTCGAAGACCAATGGTTTACATTCTACTTACTGCAAATCACAAAAGAGCCCAAAGAATTTGGGCACAGAAACACCGCAATTGGACAAATGAGAGGGCTCGTGTACTTTTTAGTGAAGAGTCCAGGTTCAGTCTGCACCCAGATAACTAATGTATCTTGATATGGCATGAAAGTGGAACAAGAAATAATCCACAGTTTGTTTGTGAAAGACCCCAACATCAAGGTGGGAGTTTGATGGTGTGGGCTGGAATAAATATAGGTGTCCATACTGATCGGTTCCTTAACAGCCCAAAGGTATCGCAGTGAGATTTTGGAACCTATGGTTTGTCCATATGCTGCTGCAATTGGCCAAGAATTCATTTTTATGGATAATAATGCTCATCCACATGTTACAAATTTGGTACAAGGGTGGTTTTAGGAAGAAGGTATTGAACGAATAGACTGGCCTGCCTGTTCACCAGATTGTAATTCAATCGAACATGCCTGGGATGCTTTAGGTAGCCGTGTTTCTGCTTGACTGATGCCACCACGATTGCTTCAAGAACTCGAAATTGCTCTCATAGAAGAATGGGGAAATATCCCACAAGACCTATTTGATCATCTTATTTATCCGGTCTATGCAATCAAGTTGTACTGTTTTGTTTATGGAAACAGTATGCCCTATTAAAAATTAACAAAAGGATTTGGCTATTCTTGTTGTTATTCTTGTTAAAAATTATTTCACGCTAAAATATATAATTTCTTAAATTTGTAATAAATATCGATTATTTAAACAATATCTCATCAATTACACCCTATCCATAAGTAAGAAATATTTATTCATCTATAAAGTACCCAACAGTTATAATTATCTGCACAAATTTATAATTATCCGACAAACTAAAACCTCTAATTGTTTTGAGCAGGGTATATTGATTACCATTAGGTAGGCAGCAGGGGGACTGCATTAGAGGAGGCTGATATGGAATAACTTGTGGCATCTCACAAGGAATTAACTCTTCAAGATCTCCAAGAATTGGATGGGTATATTAACAAAGAAAGAGACAGTGAAGAAGAGGAAAGAGAGAAAGATAACCTTAGATCGCTCAGTTTATCAAGGAATTAATTGCTAACCTCTAAAAGGTTAGAAAGATAAGTGATTTTTGTATTTTTATGGAACTGACTGTGACATTAACTTGGCTGTTTAATGAAGGTCTTGCACAGGAGCAGGTTCCTAGAAAGTGAAAAGAGGATAAAATAGTACCATTGCATAAGGGTGGTGGTAGAATGGAAGTATTAAACTATAGGCCTGTTTGTATTTCTTCTAAGTTATGTGGGGAAGTAGGAAGGTTACAAATGGAGTTCCTCAGAGTTGCTTCTGGGACCATTGCTGTTCAATCTTTATATCAATGATATTGTCACAGGACTGTAGGGGTGTTCAGTTGTTTGCAGATGATCTGAAGCTTTGGGAGGGTTCCGATGTTTTGGCTCTTCAGTCAGATTTGAATAAGCTGGAAAAGTGGGCAAATGAATTGGAATGTCAGTTGAATGCAACTAAATGTAAGGTTTTAAAATTTGGGATCTACAGATGGGATGCTTCGTATTCACTTGGTGGAGTTAAACTAGAAAAGGTGGAAAGCAAGGGATCTTGGGGTAATTGTGGATGGAGATTTGAAGTTCCAATGACATATTGCAAAAGTTGTGAAGACATCTTATAGAATTGTGACAATGCCAAGGAAACATTGACTATGAGAGTAGTGTGCTGGTCCCATTGTATAAAGCTTTGATCAGACCACATCTGGGTTTCTCTGCTCAGATCTGATCACCAGGATTTGAATGAGATGAAGTAACCTTGGAAAGGGTGCAGAGGGAGATAACAAATCATGCAATGTTGATTATGGGGATAGACTGAAGGCATGTAGATTGCAGATTTTGGTGAATATAAGGTAAAAGTGTGTGTGTGTGAGGGGGGGGATATGATTGAGACATTTAAGCTGTGAAACATATTAACACTGAGGAGGTTTTTCATATGGGAGAATGGAGCAAGGACACGGACGATCCCTGGAAGTTGCAAAAGGAGGTGGTGAGTAAAAGGGTAAAAAGTAAGATTTGTGCATGGAGGGTGATAGGAGCATGGGATGCATTGCCTGAGAGAATGGTGAACATGCAGACTGGATGATTTTAAGGAGTGGTATGATAAACTTTGTTGACTGACCTCCCATGATGAATCTTGTGACTCCATGGATGTGGAAAATAATAATAATGATCATCAGGTCCTACATTAGCTCCTTGCCTTACTTTAACATGCAAGAGTGAACTCCTATATTACCCTTGATTGCAATATGATGAATTTGGGTTTTGATTTTGCCATCTGATGATATCCAAGCCAATTTGTGTATGTCTTTATATTTAAATAAGCTTCCTCCTATCACAAGATTATTATTTCACAAAATACCACTAGTACATCACCATTCTCATTTCTTGGACCACATGCTTCATTACCTACTGCTCTCTTATCTTGATTAGAGAGCAGTAGGTAATAAAGTATTACCTACTGCATTAGCATTCGCGTTACCCATAAGAATAATTATGCCATGCTTCACTACTTGTTTTATACATCTGTGTGACTGTTTTCCTTCTCTTCAAGATCCTTCTCATTTGTTGGTGCATAAACCTATATTATGGCTAATTTAATATATCTTGAACATAATTAGTCATTATTATCAAATCATTTATGGCTTCTAATTTATCAAGGTTTTACTGGTCTCTGCACTAAATATAAACGGCACATATCTTTCATGATTTTCATCCTGAATACAGTATTTGATATCCATCTACAGTTCTCACTCTTTCAAAGCCTGCCCATCTCAGCTCATAATGCTTAGTTCTTGGTTTTGGGCTGAGATATGTTCTGCATTTTTTTTTTTTCACCCCTGTCCGTTATTTCTAATCTACTTATCTTCTCATATCCACAAAGAACAAAGAAAATAATGCCAAAGTCAATAATGTCATATTTAATTTTCTTTGTTCACAAATAATCAGTGCATGGTTAATTCTGAATTGTTTGAAGATTGGTTGTTTACGTTTACTTTGATTGAAATTTGAATTTCATAATTTATTTTTATTTTATTGCATTTTATTTTTTGCAAACTGATATACATAATTATATTACTTCATTATCTTATTCTACATAACTGTTTTGCAGCTGACTGGTATAATTCAAGAAATGGTAGATAACCAACCTCATCTTCAAGATATACTCAAGGTATATATAGAGAATATTTTGGTTACTGTTTTGCTATAAAATGTGTTCCTTACTATTTATTATTCAAGAAATACTGCTTTGCAACAAATCAAAAAATTGTGATTTCTCATCATTTATAAATTAAGCTGCCAGATTTCTGTATTGCCTGCTGCTTTAATTGGAAATAGAATAAAACCACATATCTAGATAAAATTTTAATATCTTCTTGTTTATGAGCATCATTCTTTGGAGTTTCCCCTGATAATAAATCAGTATACTGAAATCTGTCTTCCTTATAATAGATTTTTCCTTGGTGCTGCCATGTTCTTGAATATTTTTGTGTTCATTTCTTGTGCAATCAAGTTGGTCAGGAAGAAATTGAGTTACTTATCAAAGATATGCATCTTTAACAACATTACACTCTGGGGATTTATAGTACTGTAACGTTATATTTTACATCATCATCACACCTTCCATATGGAGTCAGCAGACTCATCGTGAAAGGTTAATTTAACTCAACATATTTATCATGCTGAATCTCAAAATCATTAACACTCCTTGCATGAACACCATATTCTGGTAATGTGTTCCATTCACCCACAATTCTACATGTAAAAATATACTCCTCACATTCTCTTCACCACTCTTGTACAACTTCTAGAGATGGCCTCAGGTTCTTCCCTCTCTTGCCTTTTGCCATATCATTTACTCTGTTAATCAGATAAAATCCCATCACTAATTTAAACATCTCTGTTTGATCACCTCTTCTGTTATCCACAAAACTACAATCCACAGTCCTTTAACCTCTCTCAATAACTGACATTCTGACCTCCTGATATTGTCTTGGTCACTTATCTTTGAACTGTCTCCAAGGGTTCCACATCACATTGAAAATCAGGTGACCATATCTGAGCACAGTAGTGCAAGTATGGCACAACTAATGCTTTATACAGTGGCACAGTAACCTCCTTATCCCTACATGTTTGTATTGCACTGTAATAAGAAGGACATGACCTTATCCCTGCTTTCCAAAATGTAACACATTTCATTTTGGAGTGTAGAGATATGATGATTGTGCCACTTTTAATATTAACACCTTGCAGTTATTAATATTCGAACTACAGCCCTACTTACTTGTCTAAGATAAGTCTATTGATAAGTCTAAGATATGTCTATTGAAATCTTCCTGAATGGAATTAACATCAGTGCTTCGTATTATTCTTCCCAACTTTATATCATCAGCAAACAACTGAGGATCCTCAGTCAGTCCACATGAAATATTGTTTACAAACAAGCTAAACAGCAGAGCCCCAAAAACAGAACCCTGGGACACACCTCTGGTTACTCTCCTTTTTGAGATACTGCTCCATCATACACAACTAGTTAGTATCATTCAAAGAGCCAGTCTCTGATCCATCTATCTAACCAATATGCTATCCATTCCAGTTCTCTGCAGCTTGTACACTAACTTATCATGAAGTTATCTATCGAACACTTTTGCAAAGTGCAAGAATATCACTGTATACAAATCTCCCTTATCCAACATACTTGCTATCTTATAAAATGCAAGTAAATTATTAAATTAAAAGCTATTGTTTAAAAATTCCTGCCAATCAGTGGAAGTGACAATTGCATCCTCTGCTTTAGGCTGCCCAAAGATTGACTTAAGTTCTAGTCTAGTTCACCGACTAGAGGAACTTTTTCTAAGTCTTTCGTCAAACTGGTTCCTGAGTTAGTCAATCTCTGGCACAGGCAACCAGGTTTTTCATTCCATAAACTCAAGAAAATCAACGGTAGAACCTACTCTAATTCAGACAAGAACATATCTTGTTAAGATTAGGTACCAAAAGATGGCAATACTTCTTTGCCAGTCTCTTTCATCAGTTGTCGCTTATAATCAGTGATGGTGATGGGCCAGCTATCTCTGATTGACTGCCAGTGGAAATTGAACTGCCCACTCGATCTCCAAAAGTTAGGGTTAAAAAGCCTTAACTACTGCCTATAAGGGAATAAAAGGCATTAGCTGATTTGATTTGCTAACCATCATAAAGAATCCTATGTCGATCAACCCATTGTTGTATTCTATTCCTAATCAATTTCTCCAACACTTTGATACAACTGCAGTATACATTCTGGTCTATAATTGGAAACTTTGTCCTAGACCCATGCTTGTAGAGTGATATTATTTCGGCTTTTTTTTTTCACTCCTCAGGAACCTTATCCACTGCAAGACTTTCATTAAATAACCAAGTCAAGGGTATAGCTAACTGTTTTGCACATTTTTTAAAATTATGTGGTGATATGTCATCCATTCCCACAGCCTTATTAATATCTAACACAAACAACACTTGATACACCTCTGATTCTCCTAATACTTGCCTAGCTTCTACATATGTACATTGTCATTTACACCAGTATGATATACACTGATGAAGTGCTCATTCATTAGTATATCCTGGAAAGGATATACTAATTCTACTATATCCTTTACAGTGGTCACTCTGTTACCATGACTATCTACCAGGGTCGATCGACGACGTAGTAGAAGAATCCATTGAATAATCTTCAATGAAATATCATTGAAATATCCTTGGCCTGACTAACAATTTTAGTGTTGCACGGTGATCAGCATTCATTTTAGAAATTATGGACTTTACAACTGTGTTATAAATAACTCTTTTAATTTCACGACATTTCGATCTTCATATTAAGATCATAATCTGGAGCATATACAGATATACAGGACAAGCTGGCTTACATTACATACAATAAGCTAGAGAAACAATGATTTGATCACAGGTTATTCTACTGGCATGACCTCTAGTGAAAAAAAAAATTTACAAATTAATTAATTATTAATTAGGGCGTGTTTAATGGTCAAAGCTGTATAACTGAGAGGAGACCTCCACATGGCCTTTAAAGGAATGCGGAGAACCGACCAGGGCTTCTGACCTAATGTCCAATAATCACCTTCTCGTGGTGCACCCTGTTGGGTATCTACCTGGATACTGAACGAATGAGGATGGGCTGGCAATTTAGCCGACCAAATTTTATTACTATTAGTTAAACCAAAATACAAAATGATGGTACTACATGACAAAATTTCATGCTGGCTGGGGCGTCACCAGTTAAGGCCCCCGTTGTTTTCGCCAGGGAACCAGGGCGAACAGCCCTGGTTCCCAAAACACACCCCAACTCAACATCACCAGAGTTAAAGATTGGTACTATGAACATAAGAAGCCTGAATGGCAAAGAAATGGAGCTAGCGGAGGAATTAGATAAGTACCAGATCGACATAATAGGGGTGACTGAAACAAAAAAGACAAAAACTGGTGAGATCTTTCTGAGCAATACAAAATGTTATATTCAGGCAGTGACAATCAAAGAAAAGAAGGAGTAGCCATAGTATTCAACACTAAATACGAGGCTAATCTTCTTGAATGGCAGGCAGTCTCAAGTAGAGTAATGTGATCAAATATGAGAATGGGGAACTGGACAATGAGACTTATTTGTGTCTATGGTCCCACAGAAGGTTCTACTAAAGGTAGAAGTGGAAGAATTTTTTGATACTTTAGAGAAAGCCACTGACACAGTGAAAAAGGAAAAGTTGGCCCTTGTTGGGGATCTAAATAGCAGAGTAGGAAATGATTGTCAGACATACCAAAATATTTTGGGAAAATTTGGAGAAAAGAGCAAATCTAATAATAATGGCAAATACCTGTTGGATTCCTGCTCAGGACATGGACTGGTTATTACTAACACCATGTTCCAACATAAAAATGTGCACAAATTCACATGGAGAGAAGAGGCAAGGAATAAGAAAAGTCTCATTGACTATGTTATTGTTGATAGTGATGTTTTTTTCCTGGTGCAGGACACCAGAGTGTACAGAGGATTTGAAATTGGAAGTGATCACTATTTTGTCTTGAGCAGGATAAAATTGTATATCATATTGAAAAGAATGACATGTAAGAAAGTTTTAAAGCGAATAAAAGTTGAGCAGCTCTTGTGAACTGTAGACTAAAATACACAAAGATTATTGAAGGAAAAATGAAAGAGTTTGAGAACAGGAACCAAACCGTGGAGATTCAGTGGCAAGCATTGAAGAAAACCCTGATTGATTCAGCTAGAGAGGCATGTGGTGAAGTTATCTGCAAGGATAGAAAAATTAGAACTCCATGGGGGACACAGGAAATTAAAGAGGCATTGAAGGAAAAGAAGAAAGCATATCAAAAGTTCCTGGCAAATAAGTCAGCTTGTGCGCTTAGAGAATACAGAGACAAATGCAAGAACGCTAAACACTGTGTAAAACTAGCTGAACAAAAGTCATGGGAGGACTTTGGCAAGAACATAGAAAATAAATATCAAGAAGGTGTCAAAATATTCTGGAGGTTGTTGAAGAAGCTTTGGAATGGAGGAAAGAGTGCTGTGAAAGGAGTTAGAGATGATAAAGGTGAAATGAAAATGGGAGAAAAAGATATCCTTGAAGTATGGAGTAATTACTTTGAAAATTTGCTAAATGAAACAAGCAGTGATGACAGCACAGTGATAAAAAAAACACCGACCAGGCATGCAGTCAGGAATACATATCCATACTTGAAGTAGAAAAAGCCATCAGGCTTGAAATGTGGAAAAGCAGCAGGAGCAGATGATATTCGACCAGAAATGCTGCAGTATGGTGGTATAAAAGTCTTGCAGTGGCTGCACTGCATAGTTCAGAATGCCTGGACAGAGGGAGGAATTCCCAATGATTGGAGCAGAGCTCTCATAGTACCTATATAAAAAGGGAAATAAAACTGAATGTCAGAATTACAGAAGTATATCCCTATTGAGTGTCCCTGGTAAGATATATGCAAGTATACTTGAGAAACAGTTGAGAACAATTGTGGAAGAAAAGCTTGAAGAACAAGCTGGATTCAGGTCAAATAGAGGCTGTCAGGATCAGATCTTCACTTTATGGCAAATAGTGGAGAAATTATGGGAATATAACAAAGATCTGTATTTAAGTTTTGTCGATTTGGAAAAGGCATATGACAAGGTGCCAAGAGAGAAGCTATTCAGTACGCTACAGTTATATGGTGTCAATGGGGCATTATATCAAGCAATACTTAGTCTTTATTTGAGTTGTAAGTCAGCAGTTAGAATTGAAGGAAGTACAGGAAGATGGTTTAATGTTAAATCTGGTGTGAGACAAGGATGTACATTATCCCCTCTTTTATTCATTATCTATATGGATCACATTATGAAGGAAAGTGGTATTAAACATGATATCAAAATTGGAGATGTTAATGTCAGCTCTTTGCTTTATGCGGACGACGTTATACTGCTAAATAAATCCGCTACAAGTCTGCAGGATTCTCTGACTAAATTGAATAACTGTTGTAATAGATATGGTATGTAGGTCAGCAATAAAAAGACAAGGACAATGAAAATAGGCAGAATCATTGAAAATATCAACTGTGTAGTGAACCGGGAACCTGTGGAACAAGTAAAACATTTCAGCTACTTAGGCACGATTTTTACTGAAGATGGTAAATTAAATATGGAAATAGACAACAGAATCAACAAAGCTGGTATGGTAGGAAGTCAATATGGAATAAGAGAGAAATTAGTCGGAACACTAAATTAGCTGTATACAAGACAGTGTTCAAACCAGTTTTAACTTATGGATCTGAGAGCTGGGTCAGAAGTAAAACACTTGACCAAAGACTAGAGACCGGAGATATGAGAGTCCTGAGAAAGATTAGAGGTGTAAACAGATGGCATCAACAGCAATATCATATTAATAAAGAGAATATTAGGAAAGAACTTGACATTGTCAGCATCCAGGAATGTGTTAGCAGAGCTAATCTCAGGTGGTATGGTCACTTAAACAAAATTGGCGAGGAAAGATTAGCAAAACAAGTGTTCTCTGCCAGGTTGGCAGGAAAACAACCCAGAGGAAGACCAAGAAAGAGGTGGATTGATACGGTACAAAGTGCCTTAGACGATAGAAATACAAGATATGGTAATGTTGTCGTCTTGACAAGTAACAGACTGATTTGGAGGAAAATTGTAGATAGGAAGTTAGTAATGATGTAAATTTTTCATGTAGTACTATCATACGCTACTAATGGAGCCTCTGCTACTAATGGCTCAGTTAAGTAAGTTTGAGCGTGGTTAGTAGTTGGAAAGGGATCAATCGTTTGATGCTGTTAGCACACTCTCGATTAGTCTTTGGACTCCCTGGAGGTGTCAAATAATAATAATAATAATATATCCTGTACACCCCTTTAGGGTACAAGGCAGGAATTTGATGATGATGATTAATTATTTAGAAACTACATCAAGCTAAATTCTATTTATGATAATATGAGCAAACATTCTTTCTTATAGATAGTTTTCTTTCAGTAACAATGATGTCCTATTTTTAGCATTACAATTGTTATTTTTGTTTTAGGATCCTGGATTATCTACAGTCCTGTTTATAGTTATGTTTATTATCTATAAATGTATACCTCTTGGTATATATTTATACATTGTTTAGTCAGTGCCTTATGAATTCCTATGGACTTGTTGCACACAACTCATCTACCCACCGTATCGATGCTAGTTGACTATAGATATTCCCATAATCACCCACCTTATAATTTCACATTTATCCTTTTTTGGCCGTAATGTTTTCATATTTCATTGCTTCCCAAACAAGCACCTCATGATCACTCTGTAAAAATAGATTTTATAATTATGAATCTTTTTTATAATTACTAAAATAAGGGGATATTAAATCCCACATAGTTTTAAAACCGAATAAGAAACTCAAAGATAGGAATCAGAGTTTCTTGCCGAATATAGTAAACTATAAAGTATCGGCGAACACTAGCGTTAGCCAATGCAAGTGATCCTAGTACGTAGTACAATCTCGGGCAACTCGTTGCAAAGGTGAGTAAAGTTCAGATCGCTATTCTTAGGTATTTTCCATAATGTAAAAACACATTTCCTAGGAAATGTGTTTTTACATTATGAGTTTTTTACTTTGAGTTTCTTATTCGGTTTTAAAACTATGTGGGATTTAATATCCCCTTATTTTAGTAATGTTTTCATTGCCGAAATGAAGCTTATTAGCTCTTTATACTTAAGTAAGTTTTTTATAATTATTTCTTTATGTCAATGTTTCATTAATTTTGGTTTTGTAACACATATAATCAGCACTTGCAATGTACCCGATATTGATTTACTCGCATACCTGATTTTACTTTATGAAAAAAGAAATTTAAAAGTTTCATATATACCTCACAAATGAAAATGAAGTTTAAACACATTCACATCGGGGTGGTAGTACTTGCTCGCTGCGGTAAACAACATGCCCTCCGCAACAGTCACTATACTGCAGATGCATGAAAAACAAGTAGTTTTATTGTATCATACCGAATAAGGTATAGAGACATTTGCAGGTGTGTGATATATTTCTGAACAAATAGTGCAATTAGAGACAACTGGGATAAAAACAGCACTAACTAATGAATCACATGTCCCCTCCCACAGAAACTATGCTGTATAGACTCAAGCAAAACTATATGTTACACTGGCAAACACAGTATTTTACAACTATTGTCCAATTTTTCAATTACATGAAATTAGTGTTAGTTTGATTACATTTGAAATTTTTGATATCAATAAGACAGATCACAAAGGCTAACTTCAAATAAAATTCTACCGAGAATTGAAACATGCCATATAATGTGTGTGTGTGCATTCTGTCCACCCGCTCAATGCAGAAGAGTCAGGCATGTTAGCAGCAATAAAATTCAACCGAAGGGTTGAAACTTTGTATGAGTTGAGCTCGCCCATGAGAAGACGTGGAAGCAGTACACAAACAGTAATGAGAAGTTCCATCGGAACAATTAACGGGCAAAACACCACCTCATTGTAAACTTGTTAAAACTAAGAAATATATGGTAGATGTTGTTAATGCAGTTTCAGTTGTTATGGAATTCACTTGAAGAGAATTAGCATTTCAACTCAACAATTGTCGACTTGCCTTTGTTGTTAGGTCGTGCAATCTTTTTTAAATACCACACCAATCATATGCACGTCTTCATAGCTGCTTTATCTCTATTGGCCTACCATTGCTGTCTGTTTCGCTCTCTGCTTTCACTTCTCATTAGTCATTCATGATGGATTGTTCATTATGTATCTCAAGTCTTGTAAATTACTGGTAATTTTTGCTTGAAATAATGGGAAAGAAGATGGCGCTATTTGAGATGATGACACTAGCAGTGCACACAAGGAAACCGCTCCCAAGGCTGGAAGTAGCGAATGGGACATTCTTGGTAAGTCATACCCATTTTCAGTTTTTTCCTGATAACTTTAGTTTCCGAAAATCCCTGCATATATCTCGCACCACGATTTTTTAGCTTTCATTTTGGGTAAAAAAGTGAGAGTTATATTCCAGTAAATATAGTATGTTAAAATGAAATATGAAGAGTATTTGAGATTGATGTGCTTACTGGATATCAGATATTGTAATAATTTTAATATTCTTTATTGTAAAAACATTCTCTTTTTGTCAATAATGTCAGCCATTACTAACTTCTTGCTTGCCACTTAAGGGAAGAAGTGCACATTCTCACTGATCAGATTGATGGATGATTAAGAGCTGATAGAGAGAGAGAGCATTCGGTATCTGGATAATGAGAAGAAACAAGAAGGTGGAAGTCTGAGAATGCAGACCAGAGAATTTTGTTTTAGGAAGTTTTTAAGAAAATTTGACAGTCAGAATATATTAATGGAGGATTCTGAAAAAGGATTTGTAGCAAGGCAAATCCTTAGATTGGAAAATTAAGACTATCAACAAGCAAATAGTAAATAAAATAAGGTATTAAATAAATGTTCTATTTCAACATTTGAAGAAATGCTAAATGGAAAGTTTTGTCTTCTATCAGAACAAGTGATGGAATTAGAGAAATCTGAAACTGTAAAGTGGCATTAATGAAGGAGCTTCACTTTGATACTTTTGTTTATAAAGTTGTAAAAGAAACTTTTTTCTCTCTGGTAATTCTTGTGTCTTGTAATATAACTTCCTGAGGTAAGAATAATTATACTCAAACACTGAGGATCATTGGAACAAACGCATGCCAAATAAAGAAACATAGTTCCAGGGAAGTTAATAAGAAATTTTATAATTTGTGAAAAGGCCTAATTAAGAAGCCTGATTGTCGTGAAAGGGATCAAATGATAAAGGTGACATGAAAACTGGAGATATCCTTGAGGTGTGGAGTAATTACTTCAAAAGATTGCTAATTGAAACAAGCGGGCACAGCACAGTGGTAGAAAACGCTCAACAGGCATGCAATCAGGAATACATCAATGTTTGAAGTAGAAAATGCTATCCAAAAGTCTGGAGGTATAAAAGTTTTACAGTGACTGCGCTGCATAATCCAGAAAGCTTGGACAAATGGTCAAATTCCAGATTTGAGTTAGAGCTCTCATAGTACCTATCTGTAAAAAAGGGAAATAAAACAATATGAGAATTACAGAGGCATTTCCCTAGTGAGTGTTCTTGATAATATTTATACAAGTATAGTTGAGAAATGGCTAAGAAAAATTGTGGAATAGAAGCTTGGAGAAGAACAAGCTGAATTCACTCCAACTGGAGGTTGTCAGGATCAGATTTTCATTTCAAGATAAATAGTTGATAAATCAAAGGAATGTTGTAAAAATCTCACATAAATGTTTTGCTTATTATGTTAGTTTTTCACAGTTTTACATATGTTTAGTGAAAATTTTATTTAATGAAGAATATGTTTTGTTCTTTGCATGCTAAGGTAATCTAAAAATATACATATACAGTAATATATATATGTGTGTGTGTGATTTGTTTGCATTTAGTATTGCCATTAGTGCTTAGTATTATACCAGAGCTGCCATGTGATTAAGCGGTAGCGATATAGAGAGACTTAAATATAATAAATAGTATATAAATGTAATTAAACTTGCTTAGTGTATGTTATAATTTTTAGGGAATAGTGCAGAAATGTATGTATATTATTTGCAGGTTTGAGTTACGATATTGATCGTATGTTGCTATTGCTGTACAACTTGCAAGCTGTAGCAATGGCAGCCATTTTGTCACTTGAGTTTTGCTTTGAATCTTGGTAACAGAGATGCACATTAGTTGCTTTTTCAGAATGTAACAGGAATGCTAGGAAGTAAAACGTAGTCAGTCAAGGAAGGAAAGCTGAAAGAGATCTAATAAACTATTGAGTTAAGTTCACTGATCTTGGGAAAGCTTTCATGTGCATCTTTAATTACTCTCCAAGGATACAGAACTCTAAAGTACAGTATAATATATCAAGCCTTTGTGTATGAGAATAATTTGTGCTTAATGAAAGGCAAGTGATATATTATTATTTAGTCCTCCAAGGAGCAAAAGACTCATCGCGGGAGGTCCTTCCTAGGAAACACGTCTATTAAGACTCATCGTGGGAGGTCCTTCCTAGGAAACACAAGTCTATCAAGACTCATCGTGGGAGGTCCTTCCTAGGAAACACAAGTCTATCAAGACTCATCATAGAAGGTCCCTCCTAGGAAACACAGTCTATCATACCACTCCTTAAACTCATTGACCGTTCTCACTCTCACCACTCTTATCAGGCAGTGCATTCCACGGTTCAACCACCCTCCATGCAAAGAAACCACTCCTCACCCTCTTGCTCACAGTTTCCTTTCGTAACTTCCAGGGGTGGCCCCTTGTCTCACTCCTTCCTGCTGTTCAACCAAGCGAAGGAACTCCTCAGTGTCAACCCTGTAACCACCTCTCAACAGTTTAAAAGTCTCAATCATATCACTTCTTCTATCCACCAAATTCTGCAGTCCACATTCCCTCAGCCGATCCTCATAACTAACATTGTGCAATCCAGAAACTGTTTTTGTTATCTGAATTTGTACCCTTTCCATAGTTAATTTATCCCCTTCAAATCCTGGGGACCAAATCTGAGAACAATAGTCTTAAGTGTGGTCTGATCAGGGTCTTATACAATGGAATGATAACTCTTTTTCTCTGTAGGTCAGCGTCCCTCTCACCATTGCAGCAATCCCCTGTGATATCCCCACCACCTTGGCAATATGTCCCCCGAATTTCAGGTTTCTATCAATCTTCAACTCTAGATCTCTTGTCTCCCCTGCCTCCTCCAGTATAGCTCCTGTAATAAAGTATGCAGCGTCCCATTGATGTGTCCCTAACCGCAAGACCTTACATTTTGCTGCATTAAACCGAATCCCCCATTCATTTGCCCATCTGTCTAGCCCAGGAGTCAGCAAACTTTTGAGACGGAACCTGTCCCTCACAACAATTTAAAAATTATTCAAGAGCCATAAATATATTTTTACAAATAAGGAAAATTTAAAGTAATATTATAGTAAATTTATAGTAATGTATAACAAGTTATAATATTAATTATATCTTTATGAAATGAAGAAAAAATCTCGCAAAAAATTGCTCTCATTGGTTTTAATCAGTGTGAGCATTGAGCTTGCATTTCCTTACAAAGTTTCTGTATGTCCAGTTTGTAACTAGTCGTTTTTAATTTAAGGCACAATTCCAAGTTTGAATCAGTAATTTGGCTCCTCAATTTACATTTAATGAAATTCAATTTAGAAAACGATTGCTCACATAAATGTATAGACCCGAACATACCGAGACCACCAAATGCAAATTTTTTTCAATTCATGATATGAGTCTGGAAGACTATTCCAAGTTTTGAAAATCATTGAGTTTGCCTTCTGTAGTTCTTTTATAGCAGTCTGCTTGCTCTGTGAAATCAGACTGCATTTTTCTTTTTCCAGTTCTATTTCAGTGACTAATAAGTGTTCACTTATTAGTCACTTTGTTGCTCTGCAAATGAGCTCAGATGTCGAGACACCCTAAAACCTAATCCTAATTATCACTTTGTTTGGCTCCCCTGTCCTACTATGTGCTCAACCATCCCCTCCACTCCCTCTGTATACTCCCTCCACACTTGCTTTCCCCTCCCTGACATTGTGCATCTTAGTGCCACGAAGTTTTGCGAGATCTATAAAACAAACGAAATCGCCATTATGTGAATAAATTCCTTTAAAAATTTTATAAATGAAACCATGATAGTTTTATTTTCATTTTCAATTTTACTTCAGAGCCACGTGTATATACCCAAAGAGCCTCATGTGGCTTGCGAGCCGCAGTTTGTCGATCCCTGGTCTAGCCTATTCAAATCCTCTTGCAAGACTACCACATCTGCACTATTACTAGTAACCCTTCCTAGCCTCACATCATCCGAAAACAACTGAATATCCCCCTTCAATCCACTGACAATGTCATTGATATAAAGGTTAAACATTATAGGTCTCAGTACTGAGCCCTGTGGGACCCCACTTGTAACCCTTTGCCTCCTTGAAACTGCCCCAACATACACAACTCTCTGATACCTATCAGACAGCCAATCCCGTATCCAGTTGACCAACCTGACATCCAAACCCATGTGCTGCAACTTAAATATCAGCTTATCTTGTGGCACCCTGTCAAATGCCTTTGCTAAGTCTAAGAAAATTGCAGTATATGCCTTTCCCTCATCTAATGTTCTTGTAACTTTATTATAAAAGGCTAGCATATTGCTAAAACAAGAGCACCCCCCCCCCTCACAAATCCATGTTGACTCTCACAGAGAACATTACCCTCATCTGCTCAATGTTGTATATGGTCCTTAACTAATTTCTCCAAGATCTTAACAACTATTCATGACACACAAACTGGCCTATAATTAGACACTTCCAGTCTGCTACCGCCCTTATGCAATGGCACTATCTTACCTTCCTTCCATTCCCTGGAAACCTTTCCTGTAGCCAGACTTTCATTGAAAAGCCAGGTCAAAGGAGTTGTCAGTTCCTTTGGTATGAAAATCAACAATGAAAATAGGCAGAAACATTGAACATGTTAACTGATCCTGAATGAGGAAACCTATAGAACAAGTAAAACATTTCAGCTATTTAGGCACAAGTTTTAGTGAAGATGGCAAATTGAATATGATAATAGACAACAGAATTTGGAAAGCTGGTGTGATACAAAGGGAACTGAATAAATTTATATGGAATAAAAGAGAAATTAGTCCAAACACTAAATTAGCTTTATACAAGACAGTATTCAAACAGTTTTTATTTATGCATCTTAGAGCTGGGTTAGAAATACTTGACCAAAGACTGGAGACCACAGATATCAGAGTTCTGAGAAAGATTAGGGGAGTGAACAGATGGCATCGGTGGCAATATCATATTAAAAATAAGGATATTAGGAAAGAACTTGGCATTGTTAGTATTCAGGAAAGTATACTAATGAATTCCTGTGCTAATCTCAGGTGTTACAGTCAGTTAAAGAAAATGGGAGAGGAGCAAAACAAGTTTTGGCAGGAAAAAGATACAGAGGAAGACCAAGATCTAGGTGGATACTTTAGAAGATGGAAATATAAGATCTGATTGGAGTTTTGTCATATAACAGGTTAATTTGGAAGAAAATTATTGATCTGTAGTTGGTAATGTAACTTTTCATGTAGTGCTATCATAATATCCTGTACCACTCCCAGAGGGAACCTGTCAAGAATTTGATGATGGACACTATCACTGACATGATTTGTGTCCAGAAAATTCTTCACAGATTGCTTGCCTGGTTGGCCAAGTGGCCAAGTTAGCATATCTGCTCTCCAGCCAAAAGGCTGCAGATTCGAATCCCACTGTGGGCATGGATGTTTGTGATTGTCTGTGAAAATACCAATTGTGGTGGTGGGCGGTAGATGGTGTTGATGTAGATGATGATGGCAGTTGCAGTTAGTTGTAGTTGGTGGATTGAGTGATGAAGATAGTTTTAAAGTAGGTACCCTCCCTTGATGAGTCTCTCGGACTCTCTGGAGATATCACACACACATAATAAGGAAAGAAGAATGGCTAGTTGGTAGAGCTGGAAAGAAGTTGAATTAGTAGCACGACATAGTTATGTAGAAGAAACCAATCTTGGCCTTATATGTCATAAGGCATGAAGAGTATAAGTAAATAACTAAATTTACATCATTACTAACTTCCTTTCAGCAATTTTCTTACAAACTCATCTGTTATTTGTCAGTCATTATGAATAATTTTGGACACACACTACTGAGTTAGAGAACTTCAAGGTGAAAACATCTAATATCATCAGCTTTCTTTAGTCTACTGCTGGATGCCAGTCTTGTGCATCTCTCCACCATAAATGTCCATAACATCTTATCTCATTGTCCCATCTTACCACTAGTCTACCTGATTTCTGATAACCAATTCTTGGTGTTCTCTCTGTCCATCTGTTGTTAGAGACATTCTCATTACATGTCATGCTCAGTGCCATTTGTTGCCTTTTATTACTAAGGCAATGTCCATCATCTTTGTTTGCTTCCTTTTTCAAGTATTATTCTTTTTTATCTAACAGGGTTTTTCCTGAATTGGCTCTTTCCACATTTCTTTGTATTTTTTTCAGTTTCTCTAGGTGTTTTTTAGTCAGACTCCAGGTTTCAGTACCATAGCTCACGTTGTGAGTACACACTGGTTGTAGATCTTTCATTTTAAGCAGTTGGGTAAATTGCTCTCTGTAATGGTTAAGAATTTTCCATTCTGCTGAAATTTCATTATCAAGTTTATGGTTGGTTGTAATCATTTGTCCTAGATGTTTGTATGAATTCGTTATTTCAATCTGTCTTTGATTTATTTCAGTTTGTTTTTGTTCTGGAGTATTTCCACTCTACATTATTTTTGATTTATCTTATATTTATTTGTAGGCTTATTTCTAGGTGACTTACTTCATTTAATTCAATAATCATGTGTTGTAGTTTTGGTGATGTTGCTATTAGAATGATATCATCAGAGAATCATAGATTGCTTGAGTATTCTCCATCAATATTCAGTCCTCTTTTCTCCCAGTTGAAATTTTCTCATAATATGTTCAAGGACTGTAGCAAATAATTTTGGTGAGATGGTCTCCTTGTCTGACTCCTCTTTTTATTTCTATTTCTTTTCCATTTAAATTTATTACTGCTGAACCTCTCTCATATATATGCGAGTTTATATATTAATACAAATCTCATCTATTCCTATATGTTTTAAAGTTTCTAGCATTTTATGTAGGTCTGAGTCAAAGGCTTTTTCATAATCTATGAAAGCTAAAGAAATTGGTATATTTCTTCGTGTAAATGATCTAGTGTTGAGATGGATACTGTTCTTTTGGTTAATGAAAATTTAATATATTGTTTATTTTGCCATCTATAATTTTTGTAAACAGCTTATGAAGAACTGGTAGGATTAGAGGTCTGTAATTTCTTATGTCAGTTTTATCACCTTTATTATATGCACTGTTGGAAAAAAAAGGCAACAGACACCTCAATGGGCAAGGTGCATTGTGCTATGTAACAAGTAACATGTTCATATCTAGTAAATTGGAGGATGATGAAAATTTTTCCACTTGGTTATATTAAAGATGCCAAGAAGTTATATTTTTGGTTTAATCCTTTATCCAAGTGTAAGCAAACAAAGTTTGCATGTGTAGTAACTTCACGACTGGGCAACTGATATATAAAGGCTAATGACTTCACCTCACTTGCCTTAGTATCCAATAATGCAAAGTGCATATCCTTATGTACATGTACGATACTATGCATTATGGAAAGGGTCACTACCCAGACTGGTTTCGACCTTTATTGAGGTGTCATCAGTGGGAGCTAGACCCAGAATTGATACTGAGGTTCAAGTAATGCAAAAGTCATATTTCCATATACAAGTAGCCAAAAGGTGTCACACCTTATACTAAGGCAAGTAATGTGAAGTCATTAGCCTCTATATACAAGTTGTTCAGTCATTAAATTATGTTACACATAAACTTTGTTTGTTTACACTTGGATAAAGAATTAAACCAAGAATATAATTTCTTGGCATGTTTATTTAATTTATAAATTGGAGGAATATGGTACTCTCAAGCTAGTGCAACTTTGTCTGGGTGAAATGACTGTGAGAAGGGAACTGACAGAGTTTGAAAGAGGTGTTGTGATAGGATGGCATGTTGCAGGCCTATCTGTTTGGCAAATTGTAGACAAATTGAGCCATCTCAGGTTAACAATCAGTGATACCATTCTGAGATGGAAAGGCAAGGAGTTAACTTTAAGTGTTACCCATTCTGAACAACCCACCACGCTCACTGCACTGAACATGATCATAGGCAGCTACGAGGGATAATATGTAAAAATTGCCATTAGTCGGCCAACACATTGAATTTGGAGTTTTAGGTGTCGACTGGAACATGAATCTGCACAAAAACATTCAGAACCAAGGCTCACAACATGGAACATCAGTTTGCATTTGGGATCACGATATGCAAGCCGACATTACTTTAGCCGACATTCAGAGTCATCTTCAGTGGTGCAAAGAAAGTGTACAGTGGGAAGTGGAAGCTTGGAAAGTCTGTTTTGGAGCAACGAATAATGCTATATCCTCTGCGGAACAGATGTACAGGTGTACGTGTTGCAGATGCCTAGTGAACATCTCTTACCAGAGTGTGTAACCCCAGCTGTGAAATTTGGAGGTGGCATTGTGAGGGTATAGTCCTGGTTTTGCCTCAGACCTCTGTTTGTGGTACCATGAATATTGAAATCGGAGATGTATCTGAACATTGTGGGCAATGTAATTATTATTATTATTATTACGGGCAACTCCAAGGAGTCCATAGACTGATCGAATTTATGGACCTCATTTACAGTCATTGCAGCTTATTCCACTCATTCACCACTCTCCAAGTAAAAAACCTGCCTCTAACACTCTTGCTAACTGCACTCTTGTCCAACTTCCATGTATGGCCCCTAGTCCTCCCACCACCAGTCCTATTCCCAAAAATATCTTCTGAATTAATCTTATAGAAACCCTTCAGTAATTTTAATGTCTCAATCATATCACCCGCTTTCCACTTATCAACTAATTTCTGCAACCCGCAACCTGTGGGTTGCAGAAATTAGTTGATAAACCTTCTTCAACCTGTTCTCATAAGGTTCATTCCATAGACCTGCTATCATCTTGATCACTTGTCTCTGGATTCTCCACCTCCTCCCCATAAAGAAGTAAACCTGGTGCCCATATCTGGGCACAGTAGTCTAGATGGGGTCTTATCAAGGCTCGATACAGAGGAACAATAACCTGTTTGTCTCTGCTTGTTAAAGTATTTTTCAGCAACCAAGTGATTTGATGAACTGATTTAGCCACTTTTGTGATGTCCCCCTCAACTTCAACTCCCTATCCACCAACACTCCCAAATCCCAGGCCTCGTCAATCTCCTGGAGTACAGTTCCACCAATGTGATATACTGCTGCTAATCTTTTCACCCAAAAATGCATAACCTTACATTTTGACACATTAAATCGACATCCATTTTCCTTAGCCCAGTCCTCCAAACTATCCAAATCATCTTGCAAAATTTTGACATGCTGAGCACTCACTATTGTTCTACCCAACTTTTCATCATCAGCAAACAAGTGAACACTTCCTCTCAGATCCTTTCCTATATTGTTAATGAACAAATTGAAAAGTAGTGGTCCAAGAACAGAACCCTGTGGCACACCATTAGTCAAGCCGTCTTTTGGACTCTACTCCTGAATAAACAACTCTGATATCTCTCCATCTCACCAACCCTATATCCATCCCCATATACTGCAGTTTACTGATTAGAATTCCATGTGGTAGCCTGTTAAAGGCCTTAGCAAGGTCCAGTAGAATCACTGTAAACCCATTACCTTTATCCAGTTCGGCCGTCACTGTGTTATAAAACGTGAGCAAGTTACTGAGGCATGATCTACCCTTCACAAAACCATGTTGTCCCCATACAGTTTCCCAGTTTCATCTATCCAATCCTGTATTTTTTTCTTGACTAATTCTTCCAAGACCTTGACAACGATTACTGATATGCTGATCGGTCGGTAATTTACAACAGCAGTCTTGGAACCTCCTTTATGCAGTGGAACTATTTCCCTCCCCCCGTTTGGACTAACCCAGACACGAGACTCAAATTAAACCAAATGGTCAAGGGCACTGACAATTCTTTAGCTGCTTCATGTATGACACGTACTGGTATACCATCCAATCCCACAGATGTATTGACATTGAGGTTTTGTAATAGACTATTCACCTCCACTTCATTCACCACAAATACTGTATAAGCTGTTGGTTCTTTCATTCCCGCAATGTTGCCACCTGGATGATATACTCTTGCAAAGTGCTCGCTCAGTAATTCCACTATATCTACTGATTCAGTTACCTCCCTGCCTTCGGCATTTTTTAAAATTATTCTGCTGTATATATTTTTTCTTTTACTTGCAACATATCAAAAACACTGTTTGGGAGGTCTCTTTAGCCTGCATGGCTAATGTTCTTTCATAATCCGCTTTTGGTTTTCTTACCACACTCGTTACCCTTCTGGCCTGCGCTTCATACCTTTCATGTGCCTACCAGTCACCTTTCTCCTTGAATTCCCTCCATAGTTGTTTCTTTTTTTTTTGCAGCTCAAGCTTAATGGTGTTATTCCATTTAACCCCTACTTGATTTATTATTTGGATGCTAGATATAAAGTCAGCCATTGCCTCCTGCAAACACTTCTTTACTGCCTCCCATGCACTATCAGTGTCCAGCCCTTGCAGTTTTACATGCCATGGCACTGATCCATTAAAACTCCTAAGCTTGTTATACTTACCAACCCGATAATTCCACATGTACCCTGTCTTAATTGTAAATTCCACACCTTTAGCCACCTTCCAAGTCAAGACACTGTGATTACTCTCACTCTCCATTTGGTGGCACCGTGGTCATATTCGTTACAGCCAAATTCTCAGATGCAGTTACTAGATCAAGCACTCTCTGACCCCTAGTATTTTCCATTATATGCTGTCACAGATAGTTATCCCTTAATAACCACATAAAATCCAATTCCTTCCTCCCATGTGTCCTCTCCTCCTTCCAATTAATGTTACCATAGTTGAAATCTCCCATAATAATTACCCTGCTTCCACTCATTTCTTCTACTTTCTTATTCATACTATCTCCACCATCTTTTCCATCACCTGGTCTATAGCAGCACCCAATTGTATATTTTGTTCTGCTAGCCTCAATCTCACACCAAATAGCCTCAAATGTGCTCTTTTCTCTTTCCTGCAGTTCATCTTCTCTTCTTTGGCTGCTGCTCATCAGCTATCATCAATAACACTCCTCCCCCCCCCCACCATTTTATTCTCCCTGTCATTCCTGAACACACTATACCCCTCACATTCAATCCCACTAACTATATCATCTTCTGTCAGCCATATTTCACTAATGCCAATAACCTGTGGCCTGGAAGTGCCAACCAAGGCCAAAAATTTTTCTTGTTCCTAATACTTCTGGCATTAGTATACATGAATTGCAGAAGCCCATTTGTCCCATCCCTATTTTGATGCCTTATACCAGGGGTGTTCAACTCGTTGATTGCAGAGCGGTTTTTGGTCTGTCTCTTGTGTATTCCTCCTTACTTACAAATTTAATTAAAACTGAAAACATAATATTTTATTTATCATTATTTTGTATTATTTTTAATTTGCTTTAAGTGTGATGGTATTGTTTATTTATTTTTCATTAAAATTGTCTAATCAGTAATTTTCTTATAAGTCCGGGTAAATGAATTAATTTGGATCAGTGAAAGTCAAACAGCAAGCCGTGTGAATGCGATTATAAGCAAAGTGTAAAAACTCGATTGTAGCTTAAATATTAAATATTCTAAAACACATTACATCGATTTTTTACTTAGGTTAAGTCCCATGTGAATATTATAAAAAAAATAAATAAACTTTGTTTGTCTTGGTATAGTTTGTATTAGATGTTTTTGTAAATAACTCTTTTGAAGCTAACTGTATATACTGCTTTAATAAGAATATGTTTAGTGTTAAAAACAAAGGCTATGTTTTTGTTGCTGAAGCTGTACATGGCGGCATTAGAAAGATTGTTATTGAAACTTGTATGTATGAGAAAGGCTTGCAGGCTCTAAGTGTAAATATCTCTGAAGTCAGTCAGAAAGAGTCCAAACAACTTTCTGATGGCTACCAACTTATAGTCAAAAGAAAATGGAGGAGAACAAAAGGCATGCTGTACTTGAAACTTAAGATGAAAGACTCATACAGATTCTTTTGGGGTTGCCAAACTTCATGCAAGGTCTCAGAGGAGGCGTAATAAAAAAGGACTGAAGAAAGCAAAAGGGGTCCTGGTTCTAGAATTCCTGTCAGAGAGGAAGTCGCCTGGTCCAGAATCACCGTCAGCGATACTGCCCGGATCCACATTGCTTGAGAGAGGAGTTTCCCGCTTCCAGAAAGGAGCTTCTCGGTTAATCAGATATCAGGTTGGGGGAACGTCATCTATATAAGAGAGTAGATCGCCGAATAACTTATATATAAGAGAGTAAATTGGTGAATAACTTTTTATAGAATAGTAGCTCGCGTAGTAAAAAAAAAAAGGTTGAACACCACTGCCTTATACTAACTATCCCATTCTGATTTGTTGCCCTTTGTACTCGCTTGGGCATACATATTGCATACATTCATATGCTCAACTGTCTCCCTAAAGGCTACATATCTACTCCCCCCCCCTACTTAATAACTCTAGTTTCCCTGATTCTGCACATCCACTTCATTCAAGTCTCCGTACACCAAATTCATTCAAATACAAACCATCCATCTTATATAAATCCTTACGCCCATTAAACTCACTCCACACATCCACAAATTCCACACCACTCCTCCTATACTCTTCACTGTCATACTGCAGCAACACACTCACTATCCTAAATCTCTCACTCTTCTCTTTTGCTACCTCAAGTAATTCCTTCAAATCCTCTCTCATAGCCATTTTGTCTCCTTTCAAATCATTCGTTCCTGTTACTACTATCAATTCTTTCACCCTCTGCTTTTGCGCTCTAATAAACTCGCTTACATCCTTAATGTTCGCACCAGGTTGGTACGATTTTTTCAAACTCTCATCTATCACACCTCTTACTAAAGCATCTCCATACAACACTTGCTCTTTCATTTTGTTTACACTCACAATCATACTTTTATTTTTCTTATCATACTTTTGCCGTTTATTAGTTGGTACGCTCGGTAAACATTTTTGCCAACTTCTGACCCAGCTCTTAGATTCATAAGTTAAAGCTGGTATGAACACGGTCTTGTATACAGCTAATTTAGTGTTTGACTAATTTCTCTCTTATTACATACGAATTTATTCGATTCACTTCCTACGATACCAGCTTTGTTGATTCTGTTGTATATTTCCATATTTAATTTACCATCTTCACTAAAAAGCGTGCCTAAGTAGCTGAAATGTTTTACTTATTCTATAGATTCTTCATTCACAATGCAGTTGACATTTTCAATGATTCTGTCTATTTTCATTGTCTTTGTCTTGTTATTGCTAACCTTCATACCATATCTATTACAACAGTTATTCAATTTAGTCAGGGAATCTTGCAGACTTGTAGCAGATTTATTTAGAATTATAATATTGTCCGCATAAAGCAAAGAGCTGACAATAACATCTCCAATTTTGATATCAGGTCTAATACCACATTTCTTCATAATGTGATCCATATAGATAATGAATAACAGAGGTGATAATGTACATCCTTGTCTCACACCAGATTTAACATTAAACCATCTTCCTGTACTTCCTTCAATTCTAACTGCTGACTTACATCTCGAATAATGAATAAGTATTGCTTGATATAATGTCCCATTGACACCATATAACTGTAGAATATTGAATAGCTTCTCTCTAGCACCTTGTCAGATGCCTTTTTGAGATCGACAAAACTTAAATACAGATCTTTGTTATATTCCATGATTTGTCAACTATTTGTCGTAAAGTGAAGATAAATAGTTTCTCAAGTATACTTGCATAAATCTTACCAGGAACACTTAGTAGGGGTATACCTCTGTAATTCTCACATTCAGTTTTATTTCCCTTTTTATATATGGGTCATAAAGTGAAGATCTGATCCTGACAGCCTCTATTTGGCCTGAATCCAGCTTGTTCTTCACAAAGCTTTTCTTCCACAATTCTTCTCATCCGTTTCTCAAGTATACTTGCATAAATCTTACCAGGAACACTCAGTAGGGGTATACCTCTGTAATTCTCACATTCAGTTTTATTTCCCTTTTTATATATGGTTACTATGAGAGCTCTTCTCCAATAATCTGGAATTTGTCCCTCTGTCCAGGCCTTCTGAACTATGCAGTGCAGCCACTGTAGGACTCGTATACCTCCATACTTCAGCATTTCTGGTCAAATATCATCTATTCCTGCTGCCTTTCCACATTTCAAGCATTTAATGGCCATTTCTACTACAAGTATGAATATGTATTATTATAATACAGCTATATTGCCTGCTTCAGTTTAGGAATGCCCCTGTTTAAATGTCATTGGCTATTTACTCATGGGTTCTTAGGGCATTATGAGTGTAGATGTACTAAAAAGTATATGTAGCTTAAGGAATAGAAATTGCACATACCTTTTTCTGGGTGTTGTGGCTTTTCCTCTGTCTGCGATGTCGAGAACTGCAGAGTGTGTGTGTGGGGGTGGGGGTAGGCAGTTTGGTAGAATAAGTTAGAAAAAACCCGGGTTTTTTTCGTAATATATAGAAACATATACTTTTATATAGGGTGGGGAAAAAGTGAAAGGGTTAATTTTTTAAAATAAGGAGGGGGAAGGGGAAAGGTGGTTGACGGGGTGTGGACCGTTTCGACTATTCGTGGTCATCATCGGAACATATTGGGAAAGTGGAAGCTATGTCAGGTCGGGTGGGTGCTTCAGAGGTGTTTGTGTTGTCTCCTATTGGTTGGGATTGTGACCTCAATTTAATGTTGTGAAGCTTCCAAACCTCGGAGATTATGTAGGGCCTGTGTACGTTGATCGAGTTCGCGTCACACTTTATAGCTATTGTTTCCGATATTCTGAGCATTGTTTCATTGTCTTGTCTGTCTATTATGATGGCCTTGTCTATCTGCAGGGTGTGTTTTTGTTCAAGGGCGTGAACAGCTATTTCCGTTTTTCCTGTGCTTTGTATACGATTTTTCTTTTTAATGTTGCGTTTTTTAGTGTTTAAATGTTCTGGAATAGGGATGTTACAGTCACGGAAGTGTTCTTGTAGTCTTGTCCATAAAGACCTGATGGTGGAACCAGTGTAGGTGATGTCACAGTCTTTTTGGCAGGGAAATTTATAGACTACATTGTGCTGTTCAAATATATCTTTTTGTGTGTGAGGTTTGGTGGATTTTAGGAGGTTAGCCAGTTTTTGGCTTGTGGTGAATACCAGTTTGTAGTCAGTATGTTTGAAGATGTATTTATAGGCTTTGTATGTGTTTTGGGTGTATGGTAGTTTGATAATTTTTTTTGTGTAGGGAAGTTCGTTTTGGTACTTGGGTTGTTTTGGCGGTTTTTTGCCGTCTTGTTTGCGTAGTTAATCAGTTGTGTAGGATAGTTACGATTTAAGAAGATCTGTGTTAGTTTTTTTATTTCAGCGTTTAGACTATTTTGATTGGTTGAAAATTTGTGAGCATTTATGAATTGTGATAAGATGACGGATTTTTTAACAGAATACGGATGGTATGAGTGAAAATGGAGGTAGTTTCCGATGTGTGAGGGTTTGTGGTATATTTTCGTGGCTATTTTGTTGTGTGTTCTGGTTAATGTCAAGTTTAAGAAGTTGATGGATTTGTTCTGTTCGGTTTCTGTGGTGAATTTTAACCTGTTGCTGTAGCTGTTTAGGGATGTTTTTAAGGTGGTGATGTGTGTGGGATTTCCAGTGCACAGAATATCGTCAACGTATCTGCCATAGAAGTTGATGCCGGGGGGAAGGGAAGGGTGGAGTAGAAGTGATTCTATATGTGCCAGGAATAATTCCGCCATCAGGTCTTTATGGGCAAGACTACAAGAACACTTCCGTGACTGTAACATCCCTATTCCAGAACATTTAAACACTAAAAAACGCAACATTAAAAAGAAAAATCGTATACAAAGCACAGGAAAAACGGAAATAGCTGTTCACGCCCTTGAACAAAAACACACCCTGCAGATAGACAAGGCCATCATAATAGACAAGACAATGAAACAATGCTCAGAATATCGGAAACAATAGCTATAAAGTGTGACGCGAACTCGATCAACGTACACAGGCTCTACATAATCTCCGAGGTTTGGAAGCTTCACAACATTAAATTGAGGTCACAATCCCGACCAATAGGAGACAACACAAACACCTCTGAAGCACCCACCCGACCTGACATAGCTTCCACTTTCCCAATATGTTCCGATGATGACCACGAATAGTCGAAACGGTCCACACCCCGTCAACCACCTTTCCCCTTCCCCCTCCTTATTTTAAAAAATTAACCCTTTCACTTTTTCCCCACCCTATATAAAAGTATATGTTTCTATATATTACGAAAAAAACCCGGGTTTTTTCTAACTTATTCTACCAAACTGCCTACCCCCACCCCCACACACACACACTCTGCAGTTCTCGACATCGCAGACAGAGGAAAAGCCACAACACCCAGAAAAAGGTATGTGCAATTTCTATTCCTTAAGCTACATATACTTTTTAGTACATCTACACTCATAATGCCCTAAGAACCCATGAGTAAATAGCCAATGACATTTAAACAGGGGCACTCCTAAACTGAAGCAGGCAATATAGCTGTATTATAATAGTTTATAATGAGGAGTAACATGGGAGTTTTCCCAGAAATAATATACATGAATATGTATTCCTGACTTTTGAGTGTTGAGTGTTTTTTACTGCTTTGCTATCATTGCTTGTTTCATTTAGCAATTTTTCGAAGTAATTACTCCATACTTCAAGAATATCTTTTTCGCCAATTTTCATGTCACCTTTATCATCTCAAATTCCTTTTACAGCACTCTTTCCTTCAGCTCTGAGCTTTTTCAGCAGTTTCCAAAATATTTTGTCACCTTCTTGATATTTATTTTCTATGTTCTTACAAAAGTCTTCCCATGACTTTTGTTTAGCTAGTTCTACACCGTGTTTAGCTTTCTTACATTTGTCTCTGTATTCTCTAAGAGCACAAGCTGACTTATTTACCAGGAACTTTTGATACGCTTTCTTCTTTTCCTTCACTGCCTGTTTAACTTCCTGTGTCTACCACTGAGTTCCAATTTTTCTATCCTTGCAGACCCCACCCCTCTCTGGCAGAATCAATCAATGTTTTCTTCAGGATTTGCCACTGAATCTCAAACAGTTTCATTTTTTCTTGAATAATATTTGTGCATTTTAATCTAGAGTTCACATCTGAGAGTTACTCAACTTTTATTCACTTTAAAACTTTCTTACATGTTCTTCTTTTCAATACCAAATTCAATTTTATCCTGCTCAAGACTAAATTGTGATCACTTACAATTTCAAATTCTCTGTACACTCCAGTATTCATCCTGCACCAGTGAGAAAATATCACTATCAACCATAACATGGTCAGAGATTTTTCTTATTCCTTACTTCTTCTCTCCATGTGAATTTGTGCGCATTTTTATGTTGGAATCTAGTAATAACCAGTCCATGTTCTGAGCAGAAATCCAACAGGTATTTGCCCTTATTATTAGCTTTGCTCATTTCTCCAAATTTTCCCAAAATATTTTTGTATGTCTGACAATCATTTCCTACTCTGCTATTTAGATCCCCAACACGGACCAACTTTTCCTTTTCATTGTATCATTTGCGCTCTCTAAATCCACAAAAAATTCTTCCACTTCTACCTTAATAGAACCTTCTGTGGGATCATAGGCACAAATAAGTCTAATTGCCCAGTTCCCCATTCTGATATTTGCCCACATCACTCTACTTGATATTGTCTGGCATTCAAGAAGATTAGCTTTGTATTTAGTGTTGAATACTGTGGTTACTCCTTCTTTTTCTTAATTGTCATTGCCTGAATATAACATTTTGTGTTTATGGCTTAGAAAAATCTACCAGATTTTGTCCTTTATGTTTCAGTCACCCCTATTATGTCGATCTGGTTCCTATCTAATTCCTTAGCTAGCTCCATTTCTTTGCCATTCAGGCTTCTTATGTTGACAGTACCGATCTTGAAGGTGATGTTTTCCCTGGCAAAAACAATTGGGGGGGGCCTTGTTTAACCAGGTGATGTCCCAGTCAGCATGAATTCTGTCAAGTTGTACCATCATTTTATATTTTGGTTTAAGACAATAAGAATACAATTTGGTTGGCTAAATCTCAAATTGCCAGCCCATCCTCTTTCGTTTAGTTTCCAAGTAGATACCTAACAGAGTGCACCACGAGAAGTGAGGATTGGACATTAGGTCAGATGCCTGGTTGGTTCTCTGCATTCCTTTAAAGGCTATGTGGATGTCTCCACTGAGTTATACAGCTTTGACCCTTAAGCACCCCTAATGTTTATCTTGTTTTTATTAAATATGTTTATCATATATTAACATATATTTACTAGAAGCTTTTAAGAATTGAACTTCACGACTGGGTTACTTGTGCAGTCATTAGCTTCAATATACATCAATTGCCTTAGTATCCCATAATGCAAGGTACATATCTTTATGGACATGTATAATGTTATGCATTATGGGAAGGGCCACTACCCAGATCAGTTTCAATTTTTACTGGGGTCTCATCAATGGGATCTAGACCCACAGGAGATACCAAGGTTGAAATGATATATTTTGCATATACAAGTAGTCAACAGGTATATCGCACCTTATTACTAAAATTGGTATCTCTTCAGTGTCTGGCTCCCACTGATGAGAGGTTAGGTCATGGTGATGTTTAATGGAGAAAACACACATCTAAAAATAATAATTAACTAAATGGGTGCAGTGGTGGAATGTTGCTGAAAGTTTCATAATGACAGTTTCCCAGATTTTTGGCAATGTGATACACTCGAATTTGTTTAGGTTTGGAGAGCTTTGTAGTGTTGTGACAGATTCCAGGAACTTGTCTGATTTGTATCGGTTTCTGCATAAGAGGGAGGTTTTCTCTGTTGGATCTGATGATCTGTATATATACATGCCACAGTCTATCACTCCAGCATGATAGTAGTAGTGCAGATTGGCATATTATTTTCTGTTCTTTTAGGTGAATGGTAAGTTGGTAGGAGCAAGTTATACTTTAGACAGAAGGATGATCCAGATTGTTCTTTAGCTGGGCAGATAAGGGTAGCTAATTTTTTGTAGAGCCTGAAGGAGGTTCATATCTTATAAATGTTAAGAACATGTGCAATTTTTTCTGATGTACTCCAGATAAAGAGAAGAGCAATTGATTTTTTGTTTTGAATTTTTTTTGGAGGGGGAGGATTGGTTTGGAGGATGGGCGGTGTTGTGTCGGAAAAAGGGCTGACTCACTATTCGTAAGCCATTTTGTTTCCGACCCAACACAGAGACAATGAAAACCTAAGGATAAGGACATGCTTACACTTCCAAGGACAGGGCTAAGGGAGTATTGAATATATATTCACTCAAAGGTATATCAACTTGACTGAGATTATTAATACTAAATAATCTAAGGAAATCTGTGTTTAAAACTAATATTGTTCTCGAAAAATAAGCAAAGGAAAACTGTATTTCAGGACCAGAATTGTTGTTATTTAATGTGCTTAAGAGATCTATGTTTTAGAACCATGTTAGAATAGTTCAGAGTTAAGGTGACCAATCGGCCGTAGCAAAGAATATGACGTAGTCAATGAGAGAGGGTGCTCGGAAGGCAAATATAAGGTGCCGCACGAGACTCAAATGCTCCCTTGTTTTCTGTTCCTGTCCAAATCCTGGATAGCTGAGGAAGCTCGTTGCCGGTGCCCAGCAACAATCTCCAGGTTGCTGTTGTACCAAGTTGAATAAAGCCACTTAAGGAATGAAGACAGAATTCCAGTAAAGAGCCGTTGGTGAACCACGCCAATGTATAGTCAGCGAAGGGCAACCTTCGAAGAAAGTGCAAGTAAGTCGCAGAGGCCGTAGAAACACGTGGCCAAGAAATACGGAAGTCTTGCCATATCAGAAGTGAAAGTGTGGGGGAAGTCAAGGAAACCCCAAGAACAAAGACAAGATGGTAACGTACAACCTTTTCATACATATTATAGAATTGTAGACGTAAAAAGGAATAGGAGCCAAGGATTTGAGGAGCTCCACACATTAACTTACCCATAGTGCCTTAAATGACTGTTTGGACTAATTGTCTATGTCAAGTAAGCTGGTGCCATTCCAAGCTTGTGCTGAGCAGAGAACCTAACCTTTGAACTATTTGTCGGGAAGAAGCTATTTGCTGTAGTGTTAGATATTAGCCTGAATTTTACTTAAATTGTGGGGGATAGAGATTTTGCAGAATTAGAACTTGTTTTCCATGTTAAAATATAAGTTAGAATGAGTTTGATATGCCATGTATAAAGTTTACATCTAATTGTGCATTGTGCTTAGGAAGTGAGCATTGAGTAACCCTGTATGGATAAGTCGAGTCTGAGTTTAATAACATGACAGAGATATAGGATTTGCATTACTTAAGCAAAAAGATTGTAATTTTGGATATCTTAATCTAAAAAAAGGGGGGGGGGGATCAGACTCTCAATTTAATTCAAGGAAGGTAACTTAGCATTGAAATTGTTACTTAAAGTGTATCTATATTAGTGGTTTAATAAATGTATTCTTTTATATCAAAGTTCATGAGTCCTGATTTTCTGAGACTGAATTACCACTTATAAATCTTTCGGACCTATGTGAGTGAAAGGGGAAGCAATTCATGTAAGAAAGGGGGGAACCATGACTGCACATCACGTGATCCCTAACAAATTAATGCTATTTATTTGAGTATCAGAATTTAGTTGCCGGCTGGTGCAGTCATTCTCAAAAATATAAATTTGTTGGCAATAAAATAACTGATATGCATGAGAGATAAGTAAAGCATAGAATATAATAAAATATAGTAAAAGATAAGAAATAAAAGCAAAAGAGACATATACGGAGACATAACAGCGGAGAGTTCTACTGATCTTGTGAAGGGGGAGCCAATGGCTAAAAAACATCTCACAAATATGACTGAAATCAGTAGAGACTAGTGTGATCCGAGCAAATGGTTCTAGCTTTATTACACTAGTTTCCATAATTTAAGGAACAAACCTTCAATGGGGGGGGGGGGGGGGCAATCTGAAAGTCAGATAAATTATAAAAAACGTGATCCAGAGCCTGATGGTGAAAAATTTCGAAAAATTTTTTTCACTTAAACTTTGATATCATTTAGGTCTAGCTACTCACTGATGAGACCTCAAAAAAAGGTTGAAAACGGTCTGGGTAGTGACCTCTCCTCATAATGTAAAGCAGTACTACATCTCCTACGAGCTGTGTGTTTTTACATTATGAGAAAATATCAAGAATAGTGAGGGAGCTTGCTCCACCTTTGCATCGAGTTACTTGGTATGGCACTACCAAGTGGTCGCTTAGCTTGGATCCGCCGACAGTTCGTCAGCATGAAACGTTTAGATCGTAGTTTTTGATCTTAGAGTTTCGCATACTGGCTGAAAAACAATAAGGGATTTTTATCCCCTAAACATATTTCATCTTCATTTAATTTCTTCCTTTTTCTTAATTGCATATTCTCTCTGTAACTCAGACCCAAGAACTATCTTCAGTTTTCCCTCCATTCAGTCTGATGTTGTTGTATAGTGTCTATTAAGATAATGTCTTTTATTATATGAGAAAATGTTTTCACAAACAATGCCCAACAGTTTTCCTGATGGATTCATCATAAATAAGAACTCGTTTTCCCATTGTTCATTGAATTCACGTTTGCTATCACCTGTTTTTTCCTGATCATTTTCTTTTGCACTGTGATGGATAACTGAATGTAAAAACAAGGCTTAATTTTTTTTGAAAAAGTACAAAACTGTAAATATTATTATTATTATTATTCAGGCCTCCAAGGAGTCAAAAGACTCATCGAGGGGAGGTCCCCCCCCCCCTGAGAAACACAAAGTCTATCATACCACTCTTTAAACTCACTGACTGTTCTCACTCCCACCACTCCATCAGGCAATGCATTCCAAGGCTCAACCACCCTCCACACAAAGAAACCACCCCTTACCCTCTTGCTCACAGTTTCCTTTCGTAACTTCCAGGGATGGCCTCTTGTCATCACTCCTTCTCGCTGTTCAACCAAGCGAAAGAACTCCCCAGTGTCAACCCTGTAACCACCTCTCAACAGTTTAAAAGTCTCAATCATATCACCTCTCCTTCTATCCACCAAACTCTGCAGTCCACATTCTCTCAGCCAATCCTCATAACTCTCCTTGTACAGTCCTGAAACCATCTTTGTCATCTGTCTTTGTATCCTTTCCACAGTTAATTTATCCCCTTCAAATCCTGGGGACCAAATCTGAGAACAATAGTCCAAGTGTGGTCTGATCAGAGACTTATACAACGGAATGATAACCCTCTTATCTCTGCAGGTCAGTGTCCTTCTCATAATAGCAGCAATCCTCTGTGTTACCTTCACCTCCTTTGCAATATGTCCCCAGATCTCTTGTCTCCCCAACTTCCTCCAGTATAACTCCTCCCATAGAGTATGCAGCATCCCATCGATGTTTCCCAAACCTCAAGACCTTACATTTTGCTTCATTAAACTGACATCCCCATTCATTTGCCCATCTATCTAGCTTATTCAAATCCTCTTGCAGGGCTAACACATCTGCACTATTACTAATAATCCTTCCCAGCTTCGCATCATCTGCAAACAACTGAATATCCACTTGCAATCCACTGGCAATGTCATTGATATAAAGGTTAAACAATATAGGTCCTAGTACTGAGCCCTGTGGGACCCCACTTGTAACCTTCTGTCTCCTTGAAACTGCTCCACCATACACAACTCTCTGATACCTATCAGACAGCCAATCCTGAATCCAGTTGACCAATCTGACATCCAGACCCATGTGTTGCAACTTAAATATCAGCTTATCTTGTGGCACCCTGTCAAATGCCTTTGCTAAGTCTAAGAAAATTGCAGTATATGCCTTTCCCTCATCTAATGTTCTTGTAACTTTATTATAAAAGGCTAGCATATTGCTAAAACAAGAGTGCCACCCCCCTCACAAATCCATGTTGACTCTCACAGATACCATTACCCTCATCTGCCCAGTGCTGTATACGGTCCCTCACTACTTTCTCCAAGATCTTAACAACTACTGATGACACACAGACTGGTCTATAATTAGACACTTCCAGTCTGTTACCACCCTTATGCAATGGTACTATCTTACCTTCCTTCCATTCCCCGGGCACCTTTGCCAAAGCCAGACTTTCATTGAAAAGCCATGTTAAAGGCACTGTCAATTCCCTAGCACATTCTCTCAAAACTCGTGGTGAAATGCCATCTAGTCCCACAGCTTTACTGACATCCAGAGTACTCAGTATCTGAAACACACTCTCTCCTCCTGTACCTCCAGACCTTGAACCAGTCCTATCCCTCTAGCATTAAAACTGACTCCTCTAGGATGAAATACTCCAATAAAGTGTTCATTGAACAATTCCACTATGTCCTCTGCATCAGTCACTCTATTCCCATTTTTATCCCACAATATCATTCTTCCACAGTCATTTCTCCTCCTACTGGCCACATAGCTAAAAAATTCCTTAGGATTTTCTTTGGATCTTAGGGCCAATCTCCTCTCATATTCCAGTTTTGCTTTCCTTACCACACTAGTCACTCTTCTGCCCTGTGTCTTATATTCCTCATGCATCTCTTCACCTGTCTCCTTATATCTCTTCCATAGCCTCTTTTTCTGTAAATATTCACAAAGGACAAACAAAGCACAACTCTGATGCACAAGTATCAATTGTAAAATGACTGACAAAAACCTGTGATGCACTGCTGTTGCAATGCTTGGCACCTCGGGATCAAACAAGTGAATGTGCAAAAGATGTGCATGAAACAAATTTGCAAAAAATAATTATCAAGTTTTAGGTTTTTTCTACAAATTGGTTTTTGGTTAATACTTATTGTATATCATTGGAGTCCAGTGTGAGTTTTGGTGCATGCGGCATAGGTTGGCCATCCCTGTGTAATAATTCCTTAATTGTGTGTTCTTTTCTTCTTTTAACTTATCTATTCTAAATTTGTTTGCACCTTGGGTTACTTTAGTTTCGTTTCTTCCCTAACTTCTCAATCCCTTAGTTACAGTTATCTATCAAAGTTCCCAACCTTTCTGTGGCTGCGCCATCTTAATTCCAATGCAATAGAATTAATATTGTCAGAAAGTCAGCCACAGACTATTACACGATTTAGCAATCTAAAGCAGGTGGTGCATTGGCTTGAAAGATCAGACATGTATTTTGGGTAAAGAAAACATGAAAGTTTATTCATTCTAAGTAATGGTACATATTAATCAAAAAAACTAATTTAAATGAAAAGTTTCTAAAAGTAATGCTATACTAACTGACAAGATCTATAATACAATCGGCATTTCACATTAAGGAATATTAGCAGAGCCAAGCTGTCTTAATCCTGCTCACTTATCACAGTCACGTATATGAATATCTTACTCTCTCCTCAAACATTAAGAAATAACACATCAAATTAGTCTAATGACAATGCTTAAAACAATACACTTCTAGAGCTACAAAGTTCTTGCTAGAAGACTAGGTATTAGAGTCCTGAATTCTATCAACAAGTCTGATCACAAGAAATTTAACACTTTCACTTACCCTGGCCTTAAAATACAATACAATGGACATAAAAACTACATTACCGACCAGTTCAATCTTTCAGGAGAACACTTCTCATCAGATCTTCTTGTAGGCTTCCTTTGGATGGTTACCTTGTTCTGGGATCTGTTGTTCCCCGTCTTGACCTTCCAGTGATTTCGGTCACGAATCACTTCTTTGCCTTATACTCGAAATTCCTCAATGGAAAGGTACGGCTGGAACTGCACAAAATTTTGGTGTTCGCTGGTTGTCTTGTTGCATCAATGACAATACTCGGACTTGGCCGCTACTTAACCATATTGTCGCCGCTTGACCATCCTTTGTTCACCCGAATGACTTCTACTCGACTCCGACGCCACGAGAAAAGGACACCACAAGAGAGAGAGTGCGTGAGCTTGCAATGCCAAGCCTTTTATATTTCTCTACATCTGCTCTCCCTACTACGTCATCAATTGCAGATGCCACCCAAGCCTTTTGCACACCGTACTTTCTCCTCTACGTTGCATCTCCATGTGAGCATCTCGCACGTGCCTCGGACCTCGTATAGCTATTGCCTGGGGTCATGTTTATAATCTGATTGTACAAGTCTGCACTTTGCTCTGACTTTCCTGTTACAATATTACTTTTACAATTTCTTGTTTCTTGTCTGTTATTTACAGGACCATTTATAAATTAATACATAGCAAAATACATAAAAGAACCATTATTACTATATTTACAATTTCGAATTTTATCTATTTACAAGTATTTCTTTTGGGAAACTTTGCATCCCAGTTAAATCCCAAATGAAAATGCTTAAGGACAAATTAAGCCTTTCATTCCAGATTTAACACCTGCTCTAGTATGTGAAAAAATCCACTATCCAAACACAATATCCCAAACTACTAGGATAACACAGGGTTCACTGTTTGAGTCTCCCTTATCGAACACATTGCTTTCATTTTATGATAAGATGAGTGTGCTGAAGTGACCATCAGAGAGAATTTCTGTATGCATATCAACCCAATTCTGCATTCTGTTCCTATTCAACCCTTTCAGTACATTAATTACAACTGCAGATGTACAGTGGTCTGCAGATATACAGTTATGTAAATGCCATAGAATTGTGCTTAATTCAGTGGCATTTTTTTACCCTTCTTTTCATTTACTTTTTTGAAAAAAAAAAAGCAAATATAAATACCTGTCTAATAAATAGCTTTCATGATATAATCCAATCACATTTATTGATCAGGTGGTTAATAAGTAAATTTTGAGTACAAACACAATCTGTGATCTTGCTATAATCAAATAAGGAAGCCTTATAGAATTTGGTGGTAAATCCATGGCTGAAATTTGTATTTGTGAGACAAGCAAACAGAATGTTATTACATATTAGATATGGTGAAATTACAATTATTATTAATCATTAAGACATTGAGTTATAGTCATATTACATAAATTCTTAATGTGTCAGTCTACCACCTGATATGGAAGATTTGAAAAGTATTTTTATTCTTAGGATTTTGATAGATGGTTGCATACTGAAGAACTTTTAAAACATAACAAATTTAGTTTTGCTACCTGTGGAGATTGGGATTTAAATGTCATGTAAGTATTTTTTTGTGTACATCTTTTTTTTTAATGTGTGTATGTGTGTGTGTGTGTATGTATATATATGTATATATATATATATATATATATATACATTTCCATTAATAATATAGATCATTGAAAATTGAAGATAAGGATATCCTAGATATCAGAAGTAGTTATTTTGAAAGACCGTTATATGAAACAAGCAGTGTAACCACAGTAGAAAATTTTCAAGAGAAATGCAAGCCGGAGTACATATCAATGCTTCAGGTAGAAAAAGCCATTAAAAACTTGAAATGTGGAAAATCAGCTAGAATAGATATTTCACCAAAATGGCCAAATATGGAGATATAAAAGTTTTGCAGTGGCTATGCTGCATAATTCAGAGGGCTGGGTCAGAAAGTCGAATTTTAGATGATTGGAGTAGAGCCCTCTAAGTCAATGCAGTAATTTTAAGAATAACTGAATTAGGTGACTTTCACTAGACCCCACTCATAGGGATCAAAAAAAAAAAAAATACATATATTATAGTGGAAATTTGCTATAACAAACTAAATAACGACAGGTGTATATAGATGTTAGCAATGGTGTGCAGTGTTAAGTCATAATTTTCCAAAGTTTACAATCTTAGATGATCATTCCTATTTAAGTGCATTTATGATATATGTCAATTCTTACAACTCTCCCTGAACATTCTTTCAGATAGAAATCTGTTTTTATAAGGAATCTTTATTCTCTTTCATCAGATCCTGTGCTTGGTTGAGAATGGCATAGCATACAAGGCCTTAACTTCTCTTGCTCAGCTAGTGGATGTAATCGTAGTGTAATCTCATCAATACATTGCAGCATGTTCCCATCTGTCTGAAATACAAGAGGGTACTACAGCATGGAATTGGATAGGATCCTGTGGACCATCGGTCTAGATTGTATTGTACCTTTTGCTTAATTCAAAATCTTTTTCTTTCGTGTTAGACTAACTCGACTGTATCATATGCAATCCTATCAGATGCCTGTAAGTGATAAGGATAAATTGTTCCAATAATTTCATCTACTTTTATCAGTAATTATACTACAGCAAAGTAGGAATAGTTATGGACCTTACCATTTTTGCTTAAAAGTAGGTTATTGGAACAATTAAAAAATTGATGTTATGTAGTTTTAATGTTGACAATTTCTGACCCAGGTGGTGATGTGAACAGTAATATATGCTGTTGAGTCTTTATGATAGACTTCTAGTAGGTGTTAAAATAATTATCTGTTTTAGCATTTTTTTTAAAAAAAGATATCTGTAGACTGCCATTATGGTATTAAAATAATTATTTTTCTTTCTTTTTTTTTTTTAAAGTGTTAATTGACACTTTAAAAAAAAGTTTTTTTTTTTTGAAGCAATTACAGCGAAGTTATTACTTCGCTGTAATTGCTGATGCAACATACACTATCTACCAATAATTGTCGGGACATCCCTGTTATTTAAAATTATGGAACATTCCAGGTTTGTTAAGAACATAAAAACCAGTTTACAGATAGTAGGATGCAGTATTTCATCGAAGCAGTTGAATACTGGTGGTGGTGTCACATTGGTGGCATGTCCGTACATGCGATTGCCACTCAACTGGAGCATCAAAATCAATAGTTGGTGATGTGATCAACAAATGGAGACGTTTTGGCATCACTAGTACAGGAGAACAACCAGGGCAGCTGCCAAAAATGCCTGACAGGAGGATGTGCAAAATCAATCAGCACAGACACCTGTAACGAGTACCAGAGTGTCAGTAACACCATGGTGAGCACTAATACTGTGCAAATAGAACTCCATTTACTGGGTTTCCACAGAACAACAGTGACTTGTCTGGCCTGGTTCAAAGACATTTGTGAATTTCAATTGACCAGTGAAAAATAGTACTCTGGAGCGATGAATCAAGGTTCATCTGTTTCAAGTCTGATGGCAGGGTGTGGAGGCAGCCTGGTGAGCGCTTGTTACTACAGTGTGTTGTACCCAGAAGTAAAGTTTGGTGGTGGAGGCGTGATAGTGTGGGGTGCATTCAACTGATTTGGAGTGGGACTGCTGGTCATTGTCTGTGGTTCCATGAAAGCACCTCACTACCTTGATATTCTGGATAATCATGTGGTGCCTACGCTGTGGAGTTTTAGTGGAATGAACCTGTGTTACTATCAAGAAGACAATTCTCCATGCCATAAAGCTGAAGTTGTTATGGAATAGTATGAAGAAATGAGTGTTAAACGACTACCTTGGCCTGTGCAGAGTCCTGATTCAAACTCATCGAACACCTGTGGGATGAATTGGAGCAGCAGTTAAGGTCCAGAGCAACATGTACTCGATCTGTCGCTGAACTCAGTGCTGCTTTGATGGAGAAATGGAGACAAATTCCAACTGATGTCTTCTACACATTGGTGAAAAGCCTCTCTCAATTGATGCAGAAGGTGATCAAAGCCAAAGGTGGACATACCCAATATTAGGGGTTCTCCTGCTGGTATCAGTTGTAAATTGCTAGTGTCCAGACAGTTATTGGTAGATAATACTGGCCAACAAAAAAAAAAATTTTTTTTCTGCTGATTATGATCTGACACTTGTTTTTTACTAATTTGGGTGCGCTGATTTAAAATATCAAACCCGTAGCAGGGAAAGTAATCTTGTGCAATATTTTAAACACAAGTGTGGGTTTGTTTACTGTAACAACGTGTCAGGTTTACTAACTGAAATGAGTGTTGTACAATATCATCCAAATGAATGGCGTTTATTTATCAACAGTTCAAGCAGAAGTCTCAAGTGTGTCTTATTACACAATGGGAATGTATATGGCTCAATTCCTATTGGCTATTCAGTCCACTTAAAAGAAACATATGAGGACATTAAAAAGGTTCTGAAGTTATTAAAATATACAGACCATAACTGGATCATCTGTGTGGATCTTAAAATGGTGAACTTTTTACTTGGCTTTCAAAGAGGATATACAAAGTTTCCGTATTTTCTATGCTTCTGGGATAGTCGAGCTAGAAACCAACACTGGAGTCAAAAACATTGGCCTCTTAGAATATCCTTAAATGTTGGAGAACAGAATGTTATAAATCAACCTTTAATCAACAGAGAAAAAAATCATTTTTCCACCTCTACACATCAAACTAGGTCTTATAAAGCAGTATTATTATTATTATTACTACGGGCTACTCCAGGAGTCCTTAGACTCATCGAGGGAGGCCCTAAACATCATGTTCACACAACTGTTCAACATTCTCACAGTATCTATCATACCTTGCCTTGAACTCGCTCACTGTCATAGCACCCACAACAGACTCTGGCAGCTTATTCCACTCATTTACCACTCTAAAAGTAAAGAACCCAGCTCTACACCCCTGCTAACCACGCTCTTGCCCAGCTTCCATGGGTGTCCCCTAGTTTTCCCACCACCAGTCCTGATCTCAAAAATATCATCTGAATTAATCCTATAGAATCCTTTTAGCAATTTGAATGTCTCAATCATATCTCCCCTTTTCCGCCTATCAACTAGTTTCTGCAACCCACAAATCTTCAACCTGTTCTCATATGGTTCATTCCATAGACCTGCTATCATCTTAGTCACTCGCCTCTGGATCCTCTCCACCTCCTCCCCATCAAGAAGGAACCGAGGTGACCAAATCTGGGCACAGTAGTCAAGATGAGGTCTTATCAGGGCTCGGTACAGAGGTACAATAACTTGCTTTTCTCTGCTCGTCAAGATATTTTTCAACAACCAAGTGAGTTGATGAGCTGATTTAGCTACTTTCGCAATGTGCCCCCTAAACTTCATCTCCCTATCCACCAGCACTCCCAAGTCCCTGGCCTCATCAATCTCTTGGAGTACAGTTCCACCAATGTGGTGTACTGCTGCTAATCTTTTCACTCCGAAATGCATAACCTTATATTTTGTCACATTAAATTGACATCCATTCTCCTTAGTCCAGAACTCCAATCTATCTAAGTCATCTTGCAAGACTTTGACATCTTCTGCATTCACTATCGCCCTACCCAACTTTGCATCATCAGCGAACAAATGAACTGTCCCACTTAGACCCTTCCCTATATCGTTAATGAACAGATTAAACAGCAGTGGTCCAAGAACAGAACCCTGTGGCACACCACTAGTCACAGGCCGTCTTTTGGACTCTACTCCTGAATAAACTACTCTTTGATATCTCTCCATCAACCACCCGACTATCCATCTCACCAACCCTATATCCATTCCCATATATTGTAGTTTACGGATTAGAATTCCATGTGGTATCCTGTCAAAAGCCTTTGCCAGGTCCAGCAGTATCACTGTAAACCCATTTCCCTTATCCAGTTCAGCCGTCACCTTGTTATAAAACTTGAGCAATATGTTGAAGCAGTATGTTAAAGCTTTAGATTTATAAGGTGACTGTTTCCAATACATATGTGAAAAATTTCCACGACTTAGTTATGAAAAAATTAAAGCTGGTGTATTTGATGGACCACAAATTAGAACTTTAATGAGAGACCCAAATTTCATCAACTCTATGAACGAAATTAAGAAAGAGGCCTGGACTTCATTTACAATGGTTGTGAATAATTTTCTTGGAAACAAAAAAGCGTGCAATTACAAAGATCTAGTGGAAACAATGCTTGAAAATTTCCAGCGCCTAGGTTGTAACATGAGTATAAAGCTTCATTTCCTATACAGTCATCTTGATAGATTTCCCGAGAATTTAGGTGCTGTAAACGATGAACAAGGCGAAAGATTTCATCAAGACTTAAAAACTATGGAAGATCGGTACCACAGAAGATAGGATTCTCACATGATGGCCGACTACTGTTGGAGTATTCAAAGGGATTGCCAAAACAGAACACAGCAGAAATTGCTACAGACAAAAAAAAATTTATTCCCTGAAACTCATATGCAAGTAAAATTGTTATTTTTTTATAAATATTCTTATAATTTTTAATGAATATTGTTAAGTAGTTATGTATCTAATTATCGGCCTCTCTCACATTCAAAGCACCAGTACGTGTCGTTGCAGGTTCTTATGCATTTATTCGTTTACTAACAAGCGAGAGTGGTGAGCTCCGATTCTGATCTGCGCACCACTTTGAATAATAGGCTATATCTTCGGAAATTTTCCGAATTTCTTGATAAAAAGTTCGGAACAGATTTTTAAAAGTACATACTTTCAGAAAATAATATTAAAAAATCGATTTTTTTGATCCTCTAAATAGTACTGCCTCCTTAAAACTATCCAAAACTTACAAATTAGCAAAAAGAACATGCCACAGAGGAAAAACCTGACGTGATAGAGAAAAATGGGTTTGATATTTGAAATCAGCGCACCCAAATTAGTAAAAAACAAGTCTCATAAAAGTCAGCAAAAATTGTGTTGGACTGTGTAATATTCATATGATGATACAAATGCGAGTCTTCAATATTAAATTGATGCAATTATCTGTAAGCATGTTTAAATCAAAGCATTTATTACTAATTGATATCACTTTATTTATTTCATATTCAAACACAAGTGGTATAGTAGTAAGTAATTGGTAGTACAACAAATTAGGGTACATTACAAATGAGAACAGCTTAAATTGAATAAATAAATTATTCAGGGAATAATAGGTAAAATATGAAGGAAAAAGAAACTATAAGTTGTATACAATAAATATGGTCAGATGTTCCTCCAGTATCTTGCACAATCAACTGCTCTTCCTGTGTGGGATATAAGGTCCTCTTTTGTGCAAGGTGATTGAAGAAGGGGAGCAAGAAAGATGTTTCATGGACTGGGTTTCCCCCCAAACTCAATTATTTGGTCCAGTGAGGTAGCCCCATTTGAAGTTTTGTTTGCAGCGTCCCATCATTTGTAGTCTGTTGAGGCTTTTCTAAGTATTCCAGTCCAAGTGGGTACCACATGGAAGATGTTCGGCTGTTGGGATACCAGTATTATTCTCAGTATAATGCAAACCATTGTTGAAGTCTCGTCTCTGGGGGATTCTTAGGTGGTTTAACAGTTGCTAGAAAGCTGTGTCGGGATCTTAGGCTTTGAGGCACTGTAGTCTAGTCAAATAGTGGGTGGTGCTCATCGTTCATTTGTCAACTTCTTTCATCAGCTGAGAATGCAGATCTTAGAATTGAAGGGGTGATACCAGCCAAAGTATACAGGTCTCTTAATGGTGTTGGTTTCAGGCATCCTTAAGTGACAACTTTCATTCGATGCTGGGTCAAGTTTTTCAGCATGGCAAGATCTGGTCCATACAGGTCAGACATATTTAACAGATGAATAGCAAAGTGCCAAGGCAGAAGATTTCAGTGTGCTAGGGTCTGTACCCCATTTGGAGAAAGTAAGCTTTGTTACTATATTGTTTCTTGCATTAACGTTTGCATTTGTTTTTTCTATGAGTATTTTATTATGAAAGAGTGCGATTGACAGTCACACCATGGTAGACTGGGTTCCAGGAATGTTCTATATATGAGCCTTCCCAAGAAATCTGTAGCTTCTTGTTGGCTTCCTTATTGTTAAGGTGGAAAAAAGGCCAGTCTGGGTTTTCAAGGGGTTTAGTTTTAATTGATTATTGCTATAATATGTGGTTAGAATATTTAAGGCAAGTGATAGAGTAGTTTCAATGGATTTGAAATTATTTGATTGAGCAGCTATGGTAAGGTCCTCAGCATAGATAAAATTTCTAGTTCCTGGAAAGATGGGAAGATCATTCAGATGTAGATGTTGAAAATGTAATGGTTTATTTTTATTTATTCGTATGGAGTTTCCTCCCTTTTTCTCCCCCTTCCCTATTGGAGTGAGTTGAGCCACCCTCATGGGGGGTTAAATATTTATTGCTGTAGATCTGTGTGTTCACGGGGCCAGTTTGCCTGCTTGTGGAATGAAAAATCCAGATAAACTGGGGGGGAACCCTGCTTGGGGGTCCACACCCAAGACTGGCTAACTTGGCTATGGCTGAGGAAGATCCTTAAGCTCCTCACGTCAGTGACGGGAATCGAACCTAGGACACTCCTTTCCCAGGCATATGGTTGCAAAGTGCACAGCCACTAGACTAACCGCACGGTAATGTAATGGTGATAACACACCTCTGTGGGGGGGGGTGCCAATGGTCTTCCTACCCATTCCCCAAGTTCCACAAAAAAGCGTCTGTTTTCCAAGAGTGATTGGATCAGGAGGACAAAAAAGCGATAGTCTCTAGCTATTCCATATATTTTATTTCTGAGTGTGAGGTGGTTTATGATATTGTATGCTGCAGTTAGGTCTACAAACCCAACTGCAGGTGGCTAAAACCTGCTCCTGTGGCTAAAACCAGCCTGCTCAGATAAGATTGGGTTTGATCAGGGGCTGTAGCCTGTTCAAAATAAATCATTCATAGAGTTTAAAGAGGTTGCTGAGTAGTGATATAGGTCTGTAATTTTTTGTTTCAGTTGGAGTTTTCCCTGGTTACAGAAAAGTCACCTGATACAACATTAGTTATGTATGCATGCCTCCAGATAGTTGGTATCCTTAGGGTTCTGAGGGAAGTGTCGTATAAGCTTAATAACCACTCTTTAGTCCTGGATTGAAAATGTTTAATTTGTTCATTACATATATCATCAAGGCCTGCAGATTTTCTAGATTTGAATAGGTTTATTGTAGCATTGAGTTAAGCGATTGTGAAATCGGAGTTTCATATTTTGTTCCTCACTTGGGGTTCTAAATATCTTATTTTTGGGTGCTTTTTAGAGAATATTCCATTCAGCAGCAACTGGTGAGCAATTTCATTAGCTGTAACCTGTGGATGCTCATTTGGCTTAGTGAAATCCTTCCTAATTCTGTTGATAAAGTTCCACGCCTTTCTGTTACTGAGAGTCATGTCAAGGGTTTCTATTCCTTTTTTCCATGAGGAACATCTTTCCTCTGCCATCTCAGAGCATATTTTTCTCCTGCATGGATATTCTCCTCTGAGAAGGTATTGGTGGTGTTGTAAAGTTGTAATTATCATACCGGACTTGTATATCATTGGAAAGGCCTGGAATGTAGTTTGTGCAGCATCCTTAGGGGATGTGTTTGGTGGAGATTTTCTTCAGTATTTTTATGAATTGGGGATAATACTCTTGAGAGTTGGGAGGGACTGTATGGAGTGGTCCAGATTTTCCACAAAACCCTCCCACTTAGCTTTTTTGAAATTAACCCGTCGCCTGTAAGGGACTGTGTTAGGCATAATTGGCTGGGTTGACTTGAAGCATTATAGTGTTATGTCTCCTACTTCCATATATATTAGTTAATTACCTCAAAGGAATCTCTTACATGTGACACGTGATAATTCTGGTTCACAAAGGAATAGCCTGAGGGTCGAGATCCGTATCATTTCACAGGTGGTGCATTCAATTCCATACAGACACAGGATTTAGTTCAAGAATAGCAAAATTTATTTAACATAAGGCATACAATACTATTTACACAAAGTAAGTTCTTCATCCAATAAGGGTTAAGAATTAAGTTAAGTCTAACAGTACTAAGTCACTCAAATGAAAATTTACACTAAGTTTCAATTAACCCTATATATCTCTCTCATTACAACTATTTAACACTATAAACCTTAATTAAACAATCTCTAATTATATATCCTCATTTTAGACACAATCTTATTAATCCCCTTATAAACAGATATTAATCTAATACACATTTTATCGGATTACTCATAATATTCCACACACTGGTTTCTCTTTGTCCTAATGTCCTTATAATAATTGTCTCTAGGTTCTTTGTTACAATAATTCTATGTGAGATTAAGCTCTTAATTCATGCACGTGCTATGGGATAATCGTACATTCTTGGTCACAAAAGATCATACAGGCACCATTCATTTAACCTTAATTATTCCATACAATATATCCTTTATACACTACTAGTTTTAGAATTAACAATTTTTAAAAGCATTCACTCCTATGATCAAATCTCCTTCTAATATTCCTGGACAAGTTTAAGATTTACAACCATACGGTGCCTATTCATTTAATACTTTCTTTAGGTCAAATTAATTACTTTCCTACAGTCCTTATTTTAACTATTCTTAGAGTTCTTCGCTGATTGATTCTTTTACAATTCTTAAATTCTGATTTCACATACAAATCAGAGAACAAAATTTTGCTTAACTATATGCTTTGTTTTCTTTACCTCCGATCGATGATATGCCAATGCGATCTTCTTTATGGACCTCTAATTTCTTAGCACTCCAGGTACGTACTTTCTCAGGCACTTCATGCTGTATAGCCTGCTACTATGTGGTGGAAGTTTGGAATCAGAATCTTCGCCGACAACCGTTCCTTCCGCATGCTAGCGATGGAATCAGCACCTAGATATGCAGCCGACCACGAGGTATAAACCCGGGACATCCACAAGGATCTCAGGAACACCAGGACTAAAACCAAAAGTCATCAAGGGGGGTGGTCCCAACCCTTTTATACCCCACTCCTACCAGCCGCTACCGCAAACTTGGCCGTTCACCCGAAGCACGAACATCGTTCGTTACATACCTGTGACGTCACAGCGTCCGATTCCCTCGCTACTCGCCCTCGCACTCTGCTAACACGGGGCTGTATGCTTAACGGCTTGCTTTCCCCCGTCTTCTCTTAGAGCATACGTAAACATAGAATATTCTTGATTATTTTTCCTTATGTTGTTTTATAAATAAAAAACAATTTGACCAAAATTTAAGCATTACTATCACTTATAACGTTAGCATAGGTTCTTAAATATTCTTTCCTTTTCTTATAGTAAACAAGTTTTTTTCCTTTTACACTAGTGCATAACACTTCCTTTAGACATTTTACAATTTCTTCCTCTCTTTTTCTTGTTAATACACTTGATATTAAAGTACACATTACTATTATCTAGATAACAAGATAACAAGCATTTTCATCATTGTATATAGTTTATACTCTGTTATATAATGATAAGTAGAATCGTGACATTCTAAACTTATCAGGGTATAACAATAGGTCTGCGTTGAGTATATGGAATGGAATTTGAAATCTTTTTTAACACAAGCGTTGGATATTTTTGAGCTAAAAAAAATATGAGGTCAGAGTTATAGCCCCACTTCCATCTGCCACTGTTGAAAGATGCAGGAAGTTTCGGATTATGTATGATGTTTAGAGAGACGTTTTTGGTCCATTTTAAACAAGTTCTCCATCTTCATTGGACTTAATACTGAATTAATACTGTGGCTGTTAAAGTCACCTAATACAACATTAGTTATCTATGCATTATTATTGAGGAGGATGTTGGGGAAAGAGAAAGCTTCTTCTGGCGGTTTGTAAATTGAGGTAATTGAGATATTTTTAAATGTGATTGTAATAATCCCAATATTTCTGTTGTTTGTTGAGTCAGTGGATGATGGAATTAAGTTTTTTTTAGTAAATATTGCTACCATAATTATCATAGGGTATCTCTTTGGGTTTCATGCCATGGATGTAAGGTCTGGTGGCACCTTCCCTTCTGTGAGTTTCTTGTAGGCAGAGCGCATCGCAGTCATTATCTCTGCAAATATTTGCAATGAGGTCTTGCTTGACACTGAAGAGACATTCAGTAGTAAATGATACTATTTTTAGGCCTGGCCCAAGGTGGGCAGGAATTTGGGAGCATTTTAGTTTGATCACTTGCACTAGATTGGTAGCAGCTTTAGCTTCCCCTAATGGGTACTCACAGGGTGCAGGAACGAGAACCTAGCTGCTGCATACCCCCCATCATTTATTAATAACAGTAATAATAATTACTATATAATAATAATTAATTAATAAATAATAATCAATCATTTATCAATACAAGTAATTTACAAGTAATTAGTACAAATAATAATAATTGATCAGTATATCTCTGACCCATGAATTAAAGCTTTTGCATGCCTCTAAAACACCATGGACTGCTAGAAACTTAATATTAAATGTAAATTACATGTGAATTGAGTTATTAAATGAAATGCACTAGTAGAGTAGCCAGTATAGATGGTAGGATGGAAAATGTTGGAATTAATGTCGAACGTGCTGCCGTGAAAATAGAGGAGAACGAAATGGATATAAATGAAGAAATAGCACGCTTGAATGCTATCCTTCACAGAACAAAGTGCAAAATTGAAAAATTGCAGAAGCGAGAAAAGATTAGCAGGACTGAGAAGAGAAAGAAGTAGGTGGTCTGAAGTAATAATAAGGACTGAGCAAACAAACAAGACAGACAAGTTAAGGAGAAAATTATGTACGGAGACTTGATGATCAGGAGAGTACTTAACAAAAGTGTGACAAAGTCGTGTTTCCTTGGTGAGAAATTCATGATATTAGTTGTCTTACCAACTACAAGAAAAATAAACATTATAAAAAGTAATTCTGTTTCTGCTATTGGGACCAGCATTTACATAAAAATACATTTTTTGAACAGTATTGTAGGTGATTTCCTAATGTTACATAAGTATGTTAATTGAAATGGGGATGGCCTAACAGATGCTTCAGTCTGTATTCCTGAAAATATTTGTACAGATGAACTGCAACTTAGGAACATAATGCCTTCATGGAAATGAATTTGTAAATTTGAACATTCATAAGATATATTGTTAAAAATTTTTAATGTGTTCCTGAAATAAATTACCTTATTACAAAGATAATAAAAATGAATAATTCCAAAATAATTTATTCTAATATAACACAATGTTGTTTTTGTTACTTCGTGAAAAGAAATAAAATACTACAAGTATAATAACTGTTAGCACATGACAGATATAAAGTTATTAATTTTGCAGTCCAAGTCTGTTAGTGGCTTTGCAGTGTAGAAACACTAAGCATTTATTTTTTTCCTATTTTGATTCTGAATCCCAAATTGCTAAATGCCATTTTATTTCTTCCATGATGATATTTACTTTTTACAGATAACTATAGACTGAACAGAGCTTGTGTTGCAAGTATAATCACATTTTTTGTTGGTCTTTTAAAATCTCTGTAAGTGTTGAGGATTGATGGTATAAATGCAATCAGTTGAAGCAAGCAATTTGCCATTTTCAGATCACTTAATTATTCGAGTTTGCTTTCTGTTGAAGTCAGATATTTTTGCCACTTGTCCCTGCACATAATCCTGCATCTCTGTTTGTTTATCATATTTCAAAGATAATGAAAAACAGAACAATATATTTATATATACTGTTCTATTTTTTATTACTCTTGAAATACATATGCATGATTAACATGTGGAACATGTTCACCAACTGAAGAATGTTAAATATGCCCCAGAAAAAAAAAGGTTGGAATTACCAGACCATTTTCTGTTTTGCATGATAAAATATCGGTAAACTTTAAGCAACGTAAAATGTTCTGTGTTCATAAAATGAATTGGAAATTGTGCTTTAATAGTCCATGCAGTGTTCATAAATATGAATTGTTCATATCTTGGACGTTTGTAAGCAGAGGTTTTCCTGTATATAGAAAGAATATAAAATAAATAATAACTCAGTTAACACCTTTTATTCCCTTATAGGAAGTAGGCAAGGCCTTTTAACCCTATCTAGCTTTTTGGAGACTGAGTGGGCAGTTCATTCTCCACCAGTAGCCAATCAGAGTTAACTGCCAATGACTAATCACTAATTGTAAGCAGCCACCGATGAAGAGACTTGAAAATAAGTGCTGCTATCTCTTGGTACCTAATCCTAACAGGATATGTTACTGTCTGAAATAATGTGGGTTCTACAGTTGATTTTCTTGAGTTAATTGGACGAAAAACCAGATTTTCCTGGAGAAAAACCCACTTGCCCATGCCAGAGATCGACTAACTCGGGAACTGGTCAAAGATAGGCTTAGAAAAACTTCCTCCAGTCAGCGACTGGACTTGAACCTAAGTCTAACTTTGAGCGACCTAACACAGACGATGCAAGTGCCAATTCCACTGAACTACACAGGTCTTTTGAATATAACTTTATATTCTTCCTAATTTTGTTTCTCTCAGAGCCTCATAAAAACTTATTCTTTCTCAGTCCTCCTTGTGCTCACATCATTTTAATATGTATTCCTAATAATGCATACATTTTTTAGTGAGTCACACCCATGAAAAGTTAAAACTTCTCATGCATTTAGTTGTAGGTGGGCTAAGGTTTCTAATCTGGTGCCTTTGCTCTCGAGGATCCAGCAAAACTTTTGCAATTCATTTCAGGTAAGCAAAGTAATGGTTTCACGCTGGGCATTGAAGATCAAGTAGTACTTACAAACTTTCACAAAACATCTATGCAACAGTGGGATTCGAATGCAGTCCTGTGTGTTGGAGAACTAACTTCATCCACTAGTCTGAACCAGCAGAACTATTTATCAGAACTGTATACCAATTAAAAATCTGTAGTTTATTCAGATATGAAAACTTTGCTACACATAGAAATTGCTAGATTTTCAAATATATCCTACATAGTCGAAAGAAATTCATCTATAGTTTAAACCAACTGATGATACCATTTTTTTTTCCCACTGATCTTTTGCCATGACTAAAGTTTGAGCACACAAAGCAAAGGACTCAGGGAAAGGGGGAGAATCTGATGTATTTTAAGTGTCATCATTGATTTCCTGATATGTACCCTTAAAGGGTGTTTAGTCTACTATGACAGCACTACACAATTATGTTTTTTGTTACGTGTCATCTGGTCATTTTTGACTCTTGGTAATTTTGTGAAAACAAAGGCTCTTCATCCCACTCAGACTCTTCCTTTCTTTCAGCAATTTTTTTTCAATCTTCCCTAACATAACTACTTTTTCCAATGATTCATCAGCTTGCATATCAATTTGTCCAAAGTACATCAATTTCTGTTTAACAGTTCTCCAAGTAGAATTCTGTCTTTATAATCTCTAAATCCTTATTGGTCATTGTTGTGGTCCATGGGATTCTTAATAGTCTCCTCCACATCCATAATTCAAATGAATCAATTTGCTTTCTGGCTTTCTTCTTAATAATCCAGCTTTCACATTCACACATAATTACTGGAAATACCATTGCTTTGGCAATTCTAATTTTCGTGGCCTTACTCATGCCTTTATTATTCATAATTTCTGTCAAGTTTAACATCGCTTTTTTTCCCACGACTATCCTTCTTTTAATTTCATCTTCACATTTACCATTATTTCTGATTCTGGACTCCAGTAATCATAACTTTTAATGATTTCAATTTTATCCCCCTCTATTATAAATTAATTTAAATTGCCAGAAGCCATCACGTTTGTTTTGCCGATGTTTAAATTAAGCCTGGCTTTGTTACTTTCCCTCTTAACCAATAGAATTAACTGCTCCAAATCTTTCTTAATTTCAGCTATGAGGGTTGTATCATCTGCATATCTTAAATTATTTATTTTTCTGCCACCAATTTTAATTCCAGCTGGATCTTTAAGTTAGCCATTCTCATAATATTCACAATAAATATTAAAAAGATAGGGCAACAGTATACAGCCCTGCCCACCCCTTTTTTTACTCAAATACTCTCTGTTTCTCCAAAGACTGTTTTGTTGAATCTTCGTGGTTGTCATACATCTCTCTTATCAAGATAATTAGATGCTCAGGTAGGTATTCCCATTAATCTCATTACAATCCCACAGTCTGTTGTGATCCATGTAATCAAAAGCTTTCATATAATCAATAAAACATGACTACTTCCTTCTGAAATTTTCTTGTTCTTTCCATTATCCATCTCATATTTGCTGTGTGGTCTCTAGTTTCTCTACCTCTCCTAAAGCCTGCTTATTTTTGTGGCATTTCTCTATTCACATATTGCTCCAGCCTTTGTTGGATCACTTGCAGCATAACTTTACTTGCACATGAAATAAAAGCAATGGTTCTATAATTCTCATAATCTCTGGAACACATATTCCTGAATTACTTTTTATGACTCCTAATCTATGAATAAACTTCCTTGTAACATCACTTATTTTTCTAAACAAATCCCTCGTTCTACACATGCTTTCTTCAATTTCCTTGCACCTTTTGTTTAGATGTTTTTCCTTATCTTTCCTAGCCCGTCTCTGGAAACCTGCACTTAGTTGTCTAACCCTTTTGTTGTTTTGCTGAAGTTTAATTTTTCTTCTTTCCTCTGCTATCTGAACTTCTTCTTCTGACAATCATTTATAATCTTTCTTTCTTGTTGCTTTACTTAGTCTTCTTTGCTGCTTCAATGACTGTACATTTTGTTTCTTCCCACATTTCTAATTCTCTTCCTGTCTTCTCCAAATTTTAATTTTTTTTCTGACTTCTTCTTTAAATGCTTCATTTAAATGATTTAAATCATATCTGATACTGTCCTTTTGTTTCTTCTTAGCCCATAATTTTAATTTAACTTCAGCTGTCAATAATTCATGATCTGTCCTGCATTCTGCACTAGGTAGTGTTTTTTTCTGCTTGGATAGCAATTCTGGCAACAATATAATCTATCTGATTTCTGTGTTCACCATTAGGTGAAGTCCATGTGTACAATCTTCATTTATGTTGTTGAAAGCAACTGCTTGCAATAAAGCAACTGTTCTCGACACAAAATTCTGACATTCTTTCTCCTGCTTCATTCTGCAGTCCTAAACCAAAATTTTCAGTGATGCTTCATTCTCCTTTTCCTTCTAGTTTTTCATTCCATCTAATATCAATAAAAAATCTGTTTTTTCATTATTATTATTATTATACTAGGGGGCTCCCCCCCCCCCCGACGCCTATGGCATCCAACCCCCGTGTTCTGGACTGGTAGGCCAGTTCTCCTTGAATTCCAATGACTCGAATTTTGAAGACTCGACACTCAGGGTAGCCCCTGAGTTTCAAAACGTTTCAAATAACTTGACAAAAACGTTACAGCCTACATCCGTTTCTAATTTCAGCTTATCATTTTATAGTATAGAGTAGATAAATGACCTGCTTTCGTAGACTTCTAATCTTATCCATAGCTTTACTGTGGATAGGATTAGAAGTTGATAGGATTAAAACGAGCCACTGCTAACCAACATCCTCTTACAGTCCATCTCAAAACTCACTGAACCAACTTCACTGCTTCCTGTTTCATTGCATCTACTTCTGACTTTTGGAACAGTCTCCCCCATTCTGCCTTCCCCAAAGAGTACAACCTTCAGTTGTTCAAGCATATGAACAGATTCCTCCTTTCTTCTATTCATCTTACCCCCACACAGCACTAATGTGCTATAGGTCTTGTGACCTTTTGTGAGTGGATCAAATATTAAAAAGGAAAAGAAGATCTTGAGGTATCTAACATCAAGGTATTACAGGGTTTATCAAATGATGAAAAGTATTGTTATTGGTGAAGCTGTGAATAGGATTTGAAATCAGAGAAAGGAGATCATTGATGTAAAAGAGGAAGAGTGTGGGTGAGAGCACAGAACCCTGAGACACTCCAGCATTGATGGGGAAATCTGATGACAAGAAGCTACACTCTGCAGTTGGAGAGTGTAGAAGGGAGGCCATAAGATGGCAGTTTGTTTAGAAGGCCTTGTTGCCAGACATGATCTTAGAAATAGACCTTAGAAATATCGAGAGCAATAACATGAGTTTCTCCAAATATTTCCATAGCCTGAGTCCAAAGGTAGGTAAGATTAGCTAGCAGGTCAGCTGTAGAATGAGAATTCATATTGGTGATCATTAATTAACTGACGAGTCTCCAGGTAATGAAGAAGCTGGTTGATAACCTTCACCATCACTTTTAAAAGTACTAATGTGAGCGCAATGGTTGATGCCTTAGTTAATGTGTCTCTTTTTGGATACAGACTGGATGTGGGCTTGTCTCCATGTTGTTGGATAGATGCTAGTAGAATATAAACGTTTATATAGATGATACAGGATGGGTGTCAGTTCTAGAGCACAAGTCTTGAGCACAACTGGAGGAATACCTGGAGCAGGAGCCTTATTAGTATCAAGATTAATGAGTTTTTTTCTGATGTCCTTTTGACAAAAGTTCAGAGGAAGCAGCAGTGAGCAGTTTGTGGAAGTACAGGAGATGATTTGCTTTGATCATGCATCCAGGATTTGGAGGGAAAAAAAAAAACTGATGTCAAGGGATCTGCTTTTTCCTTGGGTGAGGTTACCATAGTGCCATCAGGATGGCACTATGGTAACCTCATTTGGAGGGAGAGTTGGTTAAGAAAAGGTCAAGAACATTGTAGAATGATGAGGATTGTCTGGTATTCTGGTTGGTAGATGGACTATTTGTGTTAGGTCATGACCTAACACAAATAGTCTATATTAAAGTAATTAAAGTATGGCACTTTAATGTATATTAAAGTCCCCAAGGAGGACAATCTTACATTTTGGGTAATTAGTTTGTAAGAAATCAATTTTTAGTGATAGGTAGTCAAAAAGGACAGCAGGGTTATCAAAGTTAGGAAAGCAGTAAAGGTAGAAAATGAAGTCTGTAAAGTGAGGTACGTAAATCTTGAACCAGAACAGATCAAAAAGTGGGATTCTAAGTTGGATAGCCTTGAACGGGGGATGTTTCACCCTTTTTGCAAAATTCATCATTTAGGATGTAGCTGGGATAGTTGAGGTGGACTGTGGTCATGACCATCTGAGGTTCTGTTAGGAAAACAAGATCAGGTTTTGATGTCTGTAAGGTGATTTATGTCACTAATGTTTCTATTAATCTCTTGAATGTTGGTGAAATGAATACGAAAGTGTTTCTTATTGGAAAAAGTTTTGGTATTATTTTGGGTGGGTTGGGAGTGTATTTTTATTATTTTAGTTCCTCTTTATGAATATTTATTGCAGTTATAAATGAATTTGACATGTGACTGCACTTTGATTATTTAGTGTTTTGAATCATTCTTCCTATGATTCAAATGTTAACTCCAATCCTGTCTGTTTAAAACCTTACTACTACTACAATTTGGACATTGTAAGATTTTGCTATCTTGACTAATGGTATCTATCTTGTTCTTATTGGTTTGCCTTCTGGTCTTTTACCAAGAATTTTATAATTTTGTAGGTTTAGTGACAATTGAGTAACAGGCAACCTGGTTAGGTCAAAGTTTAAAATTACTTTCTTACACATAAAAAGGCGATAATAAAATTAAAATAACTAACAACTGTTCATGTAAGGTAAAAATTTCAAAAGACTTTATCATGCATAAAATTCTGATGAAAAAAAAATTATAAAATGTACAGATTAGGGTGTAAATGATGGTGCACAACATGTAGAAGTTAGGCAAGTAGGAGAATTAGAAGTGAAAGAATCAGAGGTGTATTAGGTATTGATTGGATTAGATATTAATAACACTGTGGGAATGGATGACAAATCACCACACACTTTAAAAAAAAAAAAATGTGCAAAACAGTTAGCTGTGCCCTTGACCTGGTTATTTAATGAAAGTCATGCAGTGTAATGTTCCTAGGGAGTGGGGGGAAAAAAAGGCCAAGTAGTATTACTCCAAGCATGGTTCTAGGACAAAGTTTCCAATTATAGACCAAACTGTATACTGCAGTTATAGTCAGTGTTAGCGAAATTGTGTAGGAGAATATATAATTGGATTGATGGACAGAGGATTCTTTATGATGGTTAGCACAAATTTTTTAAAGGACAGGTCTTGTTTTAGTATGATAATTTACTTGTATTTTATGATAAGGTAATGATTGTGCTGGATAAGCAAGATTCATCCACACTGATATTCATGGACTTTGCAAACATGTTCGATTCATGATAAGTTGGCTGCAGAGGATGGATGAATAGTGTATTGGTTAGGTGGATCAGTGATTGGCTCTGAATAATAACAGCAAGTTGTGTATGATGGAGCAGGGTCTCAAAAAAAGGACAGTAACCAGTGGTGTGCTCCAGGGTTCTGTTCTTGGGCCCCTGCTGACTGAGGATCAGTTTTTTGCTAATGATGAAAAGTTAAGGAGATTTATAAGGAGGAGCACTGCTGATGTTAGTTGCCTTTGGGAAGATTTGAATAGACTTTTATCTTAGATAGATGAGTGAGGTTGTCATTTTAATATCGTTAACTGCAAGGTGATGCATTTTGAAGTTCAGAGATATAAGGCTTATAAGGTGTTGTACTGTATTGATGGAGCTATACTGCAGGAGAGTGGATGAGATTTGAGATGTGGGAGTGATGGTTGACAGGACTGAAACTTAGAGGGCACTTGCAAGAGTTGTAAAGACTGCACATAATGTACTTCTTATCATAGCAGCAATATGAACATCTTAAGGATAAGGAAGTGGTTGTGCCACTATATAAAGCATTAGTCAGACCACACTTGGAGTATTGTGCTCAGATTTGGTCACCTTATTTTCAGTATGATGTGGAAACATTGGAGAGTGTCCAGAGACTGGTAACTAAGAAAATATTAGGACTCTGGAATTTTGGTTATGGAGAGAGAGGTTAAAGGAATGTGGATTAGGGCGTTTTGTTGATAGGAGAAAAGGTGATCTAATAGAGATGTTTAAATTAATGAGGGGATTTTATCCAATTAATACAGAGTGGATTATAAAAATAGTAGAAGCAAGAGAGGGAAGAACCCAAGGCCATTCCTGGAATTGTGCAAGAGTGTGAGGAGTAGATTTTTTACATCAAGAATTTTGATAAACAGAACACAATACAGGAATTTAAGATTCAGTGTGATAAATGTGTTGTCATTTGAATGGACCTCCCATAATGCATCTAGTGACTTCATGGAGGATGTGATAATGTGTGCGTGTGTGTGCATGCATGTGCACACACACACAGGGCTTATCAAATTATGCAAAACCATACTTGCTATGAAAAAGTACTTGTCCCCTACTCTCCCAGTTTTTTAAATGATATGTTCCAATAAGTCAATAGGAGTTCTATGAAGTAAATACTGGTGCTGTCTATCTTTTCTTAAAATTAAAGAGTTTGTTTAGAAAGTTATTTTTATTACATATTCTACTTTGTCCAGCTGACAGAATCTACTCGCCATGGGAAAGTGGGCTAGCATATATTCAAGCCCTGTGTACACTCACTCACTAGAGAAAGTCTTCCATTACACTCCCCCCAAACTAACTTTTGCTAACTTATGTCAGCCAAACTTCTACCTGATTCTGAAGAACATTTTTTTTTATGTCCAAATCATTTTCTACAGTGTTTCATTTAATGTGTTCTTCAAGTGTCATCCCCTAGAAGGAGGTTAGCAACCATATTTAATGTGTTACTACTATATTAATAAGTCTGAAAAAATTGGCAAATGCAAAGCAATATATATATTTAAAAAAAAAAAACTTATGATTGAAGTATCATTTTTTGTGTGGGGAGTTTTATAGTATTCTGCCTACATTCTTCATAATTTCACTTATTATCTCTGCTCTGCATCTCATTGCATTTTTTTTTTTTTCTGTTACTCATTTCATTTGCTAATCAGTACTTCTTTAATAATAACCATTATAATATTTTCATTTGTGTGCAGCAGGTGATGCGGTCATAATCCTGTTTTAATGTTAGGAAGAGTCAGCTTGATTTATTACCTTACTCAAAGAATAAGAGAGTAAAAGTGTTATCAGTGTAATTTATGTCCCATTTTCTTTAATAGGCTACCTGGCCAGTGTAAATATTTTGATATTCCAGTTCCTTCTTACCTGACATCTTGGATAAACATTAAAAAGGTAAATTTTGTTTGCTAAACATAATTTATTTTGTTTTTTATTATTACTAGTAGTATTTTATTTGATTATTTTTTTTGTATTTTTTTTTTTTTTTTGGTTCCCATACATAGTTGTAGAACTTGCTTCACACCAGTATATAGCTGAAAAAGAAATCCAGAACGGGTGGGGTCTATTTAGCACATAGAGGACATATAATGGAAAAAATCTATTGATTTTTTCCATTATATGTTATTTGTTGTTATTTGAATTATGGTCCTTTATATGTAGGGAACAGCCATTTCTCCTAAATTAAAACATTGGGTGAAAAAAATAAGTTAGGCACATATTTAGAATTTTCATTTAATGATATTTCAGCTTTTAGTTTAGCAGTTCACTGTGGGTGTATTTAATCACCATTAATTGAGGAATAAGTAAGGATCAGCTGGCAATTTGGATCAGCTAACCAAATTGTATTCTATATTGGTTTAATCCTAAATGAACAGTACTTTATCCATTTAAATGGGTAGAGCACTTCCATTGGATCAATCAGGAAACTAGGATGAATAACAAAAATTCAGCTGACTGCAGCAACTAACTCTTCACATTGAATATAAATACTATCAACATTTAGAAGCATTACTCGAAATGAGATGGAGCTAGCAGAGAAGGAATAGCCATAACCAAGGTAGTGAATTTTTTTTGAGAGCGTGTGCTCAAATTGCCTATAATCTTCTAAATATTTCTGTTGTATGCCTAAGGTAATTGTAGCAGCAGATTATCATTTATTAATTATATATGAAAAAGCTTTAATGACTGATACCGAGAGATAAAAAGATGACATGATATATTTGAAAAGATACTACTAGTACACTAGTTTCGTTGAATTGATCAACATCTTCAGTTATCACAATCAAAGAAGTATATAAAGAATTACAGAGACTTAAAATTGTAATAACAGAACAAGTACAAAAAGACAGTAGCGTGTTTGAAAACAAAATGCGAGCTTCAGTTCCAAACAAACGTATACACGTGCTGTCGCAAGTGCACCAGTACTGAACAGAGGCAACGTGTACGTCAAAGAGATTGAAACTCAGGATGTTGTTGATATGAGAGGAATCTAGAGAAATTTCCCTAGATTCGACATTCTTTCTCTCGAGTTCATCATAGCACACATGGATGTTAGAAGTTTGACAATGTGTTGGCGGCCTTCGTCTGAGTTAGCTGAAAAGAGAACGTGGCTAGAGAGAGCGCTAGCTCTAGTCCTGTTATAGGAGATATCTCTACGGTGTTCTTCCAAACGTAGAAGGATGGATTTAGCAGTCTGGCCATAGTATGGCTTTCCACAATCACATAAAATCTTGTACACTCCTGGAAACTGAGTTGGAAGATGTTTTTCTTTAGGTTTGCTAAGTATTGAATGAAGTTTTGGAAGCGTAGTGAAGCAAGTTTTGAAGTTAAACTTCTTGAGAATCTTTGCCAGTTTTGGTGAAAGAGAGCTGATGTAAGGCAAAGATGAAGGCTCTTGGAGAAGAGGGATCTTCAGAAGTAGTTCAGTGACTGGGGGAAAGAAATTTGTCAATTTTCTTAGGAGAGAAACCATTATTAATAAAATTTTTTTTAAGAAAAAGGAGTTCATTTTCAATTTCTGTTTCTTCTGTAATTATGTGGCTGTGGAAAGCCATACTATGGCCAGACTGCTAAATCCATCCTTCTATGTTTGGAAGAACACCGTAGAAATATCTCCTATAACAGGACTAGAGCTACCTCTCTCTCTAGCCACGTTCTCTTTTCAGCTAACTCAGACGAAGGCTGCCAACATATTGTGAACTGGACTCAAACTTCTAACATCTATGTGTGCTATGATGAACTCGAGAGAAAGATTGGCGAATCTAGGGAAATTTCTCTAGATTCCTCTCATATCAACAACATCCTGAGTTTCAATCTCTCTGATGCACACTTTACCTCTGTTCAGTACTGGCGTACTCGCGACAGCACGTAGTATACGTTTGTTTGGAACTCAAGCTCGTATTTTGTTTTCAAACATGCTACTGTCTTTTTGTACTTGTTCTGTTATTACAATTTTAAGTCTCTGTAATTCTTTATATACTTCTTTGATTGTGATACCCGAAGATGTTGATCAACTCAACGAAACTAGTGTACTAGTAGTATCTTTTCAAATATATCATGTCATCTTTTTATCTCTCGGTATCAGTCATTAAAGCTTTTTCATAATATTCCAACCGAGTAAAAATGAATTATGAAAAAATATATATACACACACACACACACACACACACACACACACACACACACACACAGGTAGTTCTCACTTTATGAATTCCCGCTTTACGAATTTTTTGTATCGGAATTTTTATTTTAAATTTTGCATGGCAAAGGCGATTAAGGGCATGTACGGGGAATTACGCAATATGTAATGATCAGTTAGAATGACCCTTGGTAACACAAATGTGTTCAATTACACCCGATTTTTTATTTTGTTTTCTTTTTAAGTATAACCTTTTTACCTTTCCAGCAATGTCAAAAAGAAGCAACAGTGCAAAACTAGAAAATGAGCAAAAGAATCAAAGAAAAGCAATTACGTTAGAGAAGAAATACGAAATTATTACCAGCAGATAGCACGTTTAAATCCCTTTCTGAGAAATTTTCTCTTTCCACGTCTACGGTTAGCACCATTTTAAAGGATAAAGAAAATATTTGAAAGAGGTAAAAAATATGCAGGCCATGCAGTCTACATGGTTGCGTAATAAAGAAACAGGCAGTATAATTTCTCATATGGAAAAACTGTTAACTTCTTGGATAAGCGAACAAACTCAACGATTAAACATGCCTATTACCTACGCAACGATTTGTACTAAAGCATTAGCCATTTTTAAAATGCTGAAAGACCAAAAAAGGGATTACTGCAAAGAGACTTTTGCTGCAAGTAGTGGGTGGTTTGACTGCCATAAAAAGCAAACTGGTTGGCATAACTTTAAAATACAAGGTGAAGCCGCCAGCAGCAATAGTGAAGCTGCAAAATCTTATCCAGAAAAATTAGAAGAAATAATTAAAGAAGGAAATTATTCGGCATCGCTGATTTTTAATGTTGATATGGCTGTTTTTGGAAATGGATGCCTGCAAGAACTTACATCACAAAAGAAGAATCCTCAATGCCAGGTTTTAAAGCATTAAAAGATCACATCATTCTACTATTAGGAGGAAATGCTGCTGGCAGTTGCAAGTTAAAAACCCTTATTTGTGCATCAATCAGAAAATCCAAGAAGCTTAAAAGGAATTAATAAAGATACTCTCCCAGTAATATGGAAGCTAAGAAGGCTTGGCTCACGGGTTCCCTATTCAATGATTGGCTTATGCATCACTTTTTTTCCTTTATTGTGAGAAAAAAACATATTCCATTTAAGCGCTTCTGATAATTGACAATGACCTGACCATCTCTCATCAGTAGAAGATGGTCCTTTTACTTTTTTTATAACCAGTGGATCAGGGAGTGATTGTGACATTTAAAGCACATTATCTCAAAGAGACTTTTGACATTTTAATAGAAGTAACCGATAAAGATGGAACCTTTTCTATCAAAATGTTTTGAAAGAGATTCAACATTTTAGATGCAATTCAGGTAATGCAGAGCGCTTTGAAAAAAGTTTCCGAAAAAACTATGAAAGGAGTAAGGCATAGACGTGAATTTAATGATAATTTCGAAGGCTTTAAAGACCCAACAAAGATTGTGAATTCTGAAACTCAAGCGATCTTAAGTATGACTACTTCTTGAGTATTCTGCAATTGAGCAGGTTCTTCTTTTAGTAGCAGAAACTTTCCTTCCACTCTCTTCTGTTCTGAGCCTTCTCTTTCAAGGTTGTGTACCTGTCTCCATTCAGCATGTCATCTAGCATTGTTTTCCTTACTCTTCTTCTGCGTCTTTTTTCTGGCTATATTTCCTTTGATGGCATCTCTGATGATTCCATTCCCTCTTAGAATATGTCCAATCCAGTTTACATTGCTTCTTTTTATCCTCCTTAACAGACTTCTTTCTTCTTCTACTCTTTTTAAGACCTCTTCATTAGTATGGCTAACCAGTTGCAAATGGAAGTTTCGGAAGGTGATATTAATGAGCTGCTTCAATCTCACACTATGGAACACTCACCCAATGATCTCCTTGAATTAGAGGAACAAGAAAGAAACAAAGAAGAAAAAGACAAAGAAGATAACGAATATGTAGCTCTAACTTGGTTTTTCACTTTAAAAGGCCTAGAAGAAGCGTTTAAACTTCTCGAAAAAGCTCAAGCAATCTTTGAATCACAAGATTTAGACTTTTATTAACTCAGTAAATTTTCCCGTGAAATAAATAATGCTTCTGCTTTGGTATTGAGCTATTTTAAATGAAAAGAAGCAAAAGTCAGTGAAGCAGATGATACCCGAGGCCTTCTTTGAAAAAAATATGCACCGAAGCTTCCTAATATATCTTCTACCTCGACAGCTGTTGATTCCACCCAGTGATATAGAAATGAGCTAATTTTTTTTCAAAGAATCTTTTTAAATTGTTTGATAAATGATAAATTAAAGTATATATTGAAAACAGGCATCTTTGGCCAGTAAAGTCTTTTCTTATCATTTAGTATTCATTTTATATTTGATATGTTCCTTCTTACAACATAACTCTCACTTATAGCATTATTTCTAAGGCAAATAAACTCTTGCTTTACGAACGGTCGCCAGGAACCAATTAATTCATAAAGGCGGGAACTACCTGTGTGTGTGTGTGTGTGTGTGTGTGTGTGTGTGTGTGTGTGTGTGTGTGTGTGTATTATTTTATGTATAAAGAGAACAAAATGCATAAATGCATTTGTAAAGAAATCTGTTTAGGCAACCACTAGCTTATGAATTGTTTTAAATGGGAAAGCTTTAGGAAGTGCATATTGTTATTAATAACTAGTAATTCACAAGAATTAAAGAATTAGTAACATTAATAATGGACTTTTTTGGAAAAAGGAGTCCTGTTGCTTATTTATGTGCATTCATTATTTTACTATTAACAAAAATAAATATAAAGAAGTATATAAAGAATTACAGAGACTTAAAATTGTAATAACAGAACAAGTACAAAAAGACAGTAGCGTGTTTGAAAACAGAGAATGAAATAAATGATAAATGAAAGAAATTTAAAACATGTTTTTTTAAAAGATGTTTTTAAAAATGATGAAAACTAACATCATTTATAAATAGTATTTATTTTATCTTATAAGCAATATATTAAATGTGAATGTGAAATTATAAGCTTAGGTTCAGATTAAAAAAAAAAAATATATATATATCAAGGAAAGGAAAATATCTTGTTTTACTCTCTTCTACTTCTGCATCAAGGATTGACAGAAAAAGTTTATATCAGGCTTGCATTTGGTTGTTTTTGAGAGCTTTGCATGCAGTACTAATTTCATCAGTAAGTGTACTCCTATAATTTACAGAGTTCATTATTGAATACAGTGATGCAAATATTGATGAAAATAATGTTAATAAGATTCTTCAATCAAAAGTTTCAGGAATGGAATTAGTTTCGGAATCTTGTTTTGTGCATTAACACGTTCGCTGCCAACTACGAGTATACTCGTAGTGGGTAAACCTGCTTCACAAGCCAGCTACGAGTATACTCGTATGACGCTTACCGCCGGGAACGAGATTATTGTAGTGACCTTGAAGAAGTGAAAATCCTTGGCGTGTCTGGCTGGCATCAAAACTGTGTATTCTCATAGACCGTATATGCTCTGTACAAGCCAACTACGAGTATACTCGTAGGACGTTTACCTCCGGTAACGAGATTATCGTACTGACCTTGAAGAAGTAAAATTGCTCGGCATAGGGGAACAGACCATGCAAAAGTAGCGTGGCAGCGAACGTGTTAATCCAGTTGCCAACTGATCACTTTTCAGTATTTCTGATCAACTTCAGAGATGAGTGTTCTTTTTCAAGTTCAGCTCTTAAGTTGACAAATTTTTGCACCCAAATTGAGCTGCTTTGTAATGTATTAAAGATAATGTACCTTAGTTGCAGCTCAGAATGATCTAAATCATTCAACTGAAGATTTTCTAAATCCAATTTGTCTAAGGTTACATTGTCTGCATACTTAATGAGTCTTGCAGTTTCTTCAAATGATCTGAACTTAGTAAATCTTAAACAAAATTGTTCAAGTTTGGTTTCCATTGTTCAACTGTGGTTCAGTTGTTGAATCAGTGATGCTCTATTTCATTTGAAGGCTCTGAATGTTTTTTTTTTCATGAATTTCAAGATGTCATATATATATATATGTATATATATATACAAGGTGATCAAAATTAAAGTATCCCTGTTTTACCTTGTGGAGCACCACCCAGTGATCCAAATGCTGTGAAACTTTTATTATTATAAATATATGAGCACCTCTATGGAGTCTGAAGATTTATTGTGGGAGACCAAATCTATCCGCACAATCTATCAACCTCTCATCCATCAATCCATTAACAGAAAAAGCACTCACAACCGAATCTGGCAACCCATTCCACTCATTCAGCACTCTCTAAGCAAAAAATCTAGTTCTCGCATCCCTACTGACCACACCTTTATTTAACTTCCAGGGATGACCCATTGTTCTTGTCCCTCTTGTCAAGTGCAGAAGCATTTCCCCTGCATCTATCCTTTAAAATCCTTTAAGCAACTTAAATGTTTCTATCAAATCCCCTCTCTTTCTCCTATCAACCAACTTTTGCAGTCCACACACCTTCAATCTATCCTTATGTTCCACAGAGGCAAGTGACCACCATCTTGGTCACTTGCCTATGAATCTTCTCCATTGCTTCCTCAACTCCAAGAAACCCAGGGACCAAACTTGAGTACAGTAATCCAGATGTTGCCATAACAATGCCTTATAAAGAGGAATTACAACTTCCTTATCTCTACTTGTTAATGTGTTCTTCAATAGCCAAGTAATCTTATAGGCAACCTTAGCAATATGTCCTCTAAACTTTAACTCTCTGTCTATCTACTACCACCCCTAAATCTCTAACTTCATCTATTTCCTAGAGTACAATGCCATCAATGTAGTACACAGCTTGTAATCTATTTATTCCAAAATGCATAACTTTACATTTCTCGCAATTAAAATGACACCCATTAACTTTGGCGCATACTGACAGCTGTTTAAATTGTCCTGCAAGCTCTCCACATCTTCTTGATTAACTATTAATCTGCCTAATTTCCCATCATCAGCAAACAGCTGAATATTTCCTTTCAGGTTATTTCCTATATCATTTATGTACAAATTAAACAGCAATGGTCCCAGCACTGAACCTTTCGTCACACCACCTGTTTGTGGCTGGACTCTGCCTATCCATATACCACTTTTTGATATCTGTCCAGTAGCCACCCTCTTATCCACTTAACCAGTGTTATATCCATTCCCATTTGCTCTAATTTGTGTAACGGTGATCCATTTGGTATTCTGTCGAATGCCTTTGCAAAATCATTGTGTAACTGTTTCCTTTATCCAACTCAGCTCTTACTCTATTATAAAAATTAGTAAATTACTAAGACATGACCGACACTTTACAAAGCCATGCTGACTCTCATAAAGTATCATATTTTTATCTACCCATTCTTGAATTCTCTTTTTTACCAATTTTTCTAGTACTTACCACCACGCCTGAGATACTGATTGGTCTATAATTTGCTAATATATTCTTAGAACCTCCCGTGTACAAAGGAATAATTTTTTTCTCTTTCCACTTCCTTGGAACTCTACCAGAGCTGAGACATAAATTAAACATATTAGTCAAAGACATTGCCAGTTCCCTTGCACATTCTTGCAAAATCTTAGCTGATATCCTCTCTAATCCCACAGCTGTATTTACATTGATATTCTGCAATATCCTAAGAACCTCCATTTCGACCACCAGTGTTCCCACATTAGTGTCTGTCACATAGGTTAAAGCAATAACTCAACTATTTTATCCGCTTCTGTCTTCTCGTGACCCTCATCACTCATTAAGGTTAATCTTCCATAGTCATTCCTCCTCTTACTTGCCACATAACAGAAAAACTCTTTGGGATTTTCTTTGGCCTGCTTGGCTAAATTCTTCTCATAATCTGATTTTGCCTTTCTTGCTGAGCATTGCATTGTTCACGAGTTTGCTGGTCACTTTTCTCTTTTATACCTTCCTCAGCATTTTCTTCTTCTGCAGCTTGTGCTTAGTGATATTACTCATCCATCTAACTTCTTCCTGATTAACCCTCCTTATCCTAGGTATACAATTTAATACTGCTTCCTGTAGATGACCCTTAACTATATCCCATGCACTACTAACATCCTTACTCTGCAGAGTTTTATGCTATGGTACAGATTTAACCTTTTTCCTAAGCATGTCATAATCACCTGCCTTGTAGTTCCACAAATACCCTATCTTGACAGAACATTCTTCATGTTTTACAATCTCCCAAGTCAAGACTGCATGGTCATTTCACCAATTGGAGGCAATGTTCTTCTCTCCTTGGTTATGGATAGCTCTTCTGATCCTGTGACCAGGTCTAATACTCTCCCATCTCTACTCCCCTCCTGCCTTAAGTAATTATCTCTATAGGTGTATAAATTCTATTTCCTTTCTACCATGTGATCTTCCTTCCTTCCAGTCTATATCTCCATGGTTGAAGTCCTCCATAATAATCACTTGACCTGTACTCATTGTACTAATTTGGCGATGCGTCTTCCGGATCATCTGTGGAACTCCCTAGCCTATAGCAACAACCAAATGTATATTTTGTCCCATTGGTCTTAATCTCACACCAGATTGCTTCAAATGAACAGCCACCCTCCTGCCTATCTCCTCTTCTTTTTGGTTCCAATTCATCTGCTATCATCAACAGTACTCCTCCCCTATCTTATCTTCTTTATCTTTCCTGAAAATACTAAACCTTCACATTCAATCCTTATAACTACATCATCTGCTGTTAGCCAAGTCTCACTAATGCCTATAACTTTTAGCAAGGTTGCACTAACCAATACCAAAAACTCCTTCCTCTTGTTCCTGATACCTCTGGCATTAGTATATAGAAATGGCAACATCCCTTTTTTCCCCCACCCACCTTTACTTTCTGAATTTGACTACCTTATTCAATATTTTTGCTTGAGAGACTAGATTCCTCACTTGGTCATTTTCACACTCACTTGCTTCATGAATGCCTTCACACAAACTCACTTGCTTCCACTCTAATTGCTTAAGTTTTCCTGAATTTGCACGTCAGCATGCTCAGTGAACAAAGCTCTCTCCAGACACCTAACACCAAAACCATTTAGATGCAGTCCAACTGTGCAGGAATACATTATGCATCATCTGATATCTGAGGTGGAGGGAGATAGTTCCAAAATTCACTGCAAGGGATGCTGTGTGATGTACCGAATGTAAATGTAATTGGTTACAATTTCCATCACTTCAAGTTCCTTAAGGCACACAAAGCTTCCCTGTGTTTTTATGTGGCTCCCACATATGAAAGGTTTTATGCAAAACCTATAGTATATTCATACTGTGGGATAAGTTTTTTTTTTATTAATTTTATTTATATATATATATTTTTTTTTTTAATTGAATTTTTAGAGTACAAAAAAAATACCATTGGATGACCAGCATATTTTGAGAATCCATTTAAAAAAACCTGCTTCTTTATATAAACATACAAACATACTATTTTGCATAATATAATTTTTAAATAATGGCTTCACACTTATAAGAGAAAATATACAGGAGTAATATAAATATATTACTCCTGTATATTTTACTCAAAATGTCATGAGCTTCTTTCAGAGAGAAGAAAGAACTGGTAACAGCATTTAAATTCTGAATACAAGAATGAGTCATAGAGCATGTGTGTCTCAGTTGCAGCTGTACAGTAGAAGGAAACACTATTAGAGCTCAGAGAATAGGTGTATAATTAATTAATTTAAAAGAAATAAACAATTAACAGCATTACTTCTCAAAACTTAGAGATGGGCATGCAGTCTGTCTGATTAAGAGTAGGATAGTGGTGTAGGGCTTCACACGATTCAAAACATAGACGATCAAATTGAACCTACTGTAGTGTAGCATATTAGTACAGTTCCTGTGAACTCTGTCTAGCGTTGGTGTCATGAGAAGCAAGACCTGAACCTTGAGATTCCAGAAATCTTGATGTTCTTTGATTCGAAGGGTCCTTGCAATTCGAAGTGTATATACAATAGCAAGTGTTTATAAAGTGTTTAAAGTATACAAATTATATAAGGATATAATTTGTATACCACCTTCAAACTAGCCAGGAAGTTATCTATATTTGAGCAGAATGGCCACTCCATCCCAAGTAGCAAAGATGACAAGAACAGAGTATTTGATAAACACCAGGTAAAGATAGAGGTGATAATGTATCTTTGATAGGTGGTAAGAAAGATAACTTTCTAGCTAGTTTAAAGGCAGTATACAAATTATATCTGCAAAGGGTTCTTGCTATTTGTTCAATTTGCAAGGACCCTTTGCAGATATAAGTTCCTTTCTAATAGGCTTTGTTTTTAATGTGATTCTATCATTGATCCTATCTGTTCACACCTCTTATCTTCCTCGGAACTCTCATGTCTATCATCTTCACTCTTTGATCAAGTATTTTATTTCCAACCCAGCTCTCATATCTATAAGTTAACACTGTCCTGTCTCATATCTGTAAATTAACACTGTCTTGTATATAGCTAGCTTAGTTTTTTTTGACTAATTTCTTTCTTGCTTGCTCCACATAAATTTATTTAGTTGACTTCCTACCATACCAGTTTTGCTAATACAGTTGTCTATTTCCATATTTAATTTCCCATAATTTTAATAATATAAATCAAATTCGACTTAGATCAAAATCAACTTGAACACTAAAAAAGTCTTCTGGTCCTGATGGCATCTCTCCAGTTGTACTTGAACATCTTGCTCAAGTTCTAATGCCTGTCCTGTTTCATTGCTACAATCTTTTACACTTAGCTGGCACTTATGCTCAGTATGCGGAGGCAATCATATATCCAAGCTGTTCCAAAAAAAAAAAAACGGGAGATAGAAGTCTGCTGTCAAACTACTGCCTAATTGTCATACTTCAGTCCTCTTCAAAATAATGGAGAATTGCATCAATAATCAACTTCTCCACTGCCTAGAGGTCCACAGTTATCAGTGACCACCAGTATGGATTCTGCCATTCTAAGTTAAATTCTGAGCGTTTAGCCTGTGGCAACATGTCCAGCCACTGGACATGTTGCCACAGAAAAGTTTGGAGAAACATGCTGTCACTCTTGACATTTCAAGAGCTTTGAATCACATCTGGCATTAAGACCTACTATGAAAATCGTCATCATTTGGCCTACCCCTAAATCTGTAATAGAATAGCCAACTTCTGGTTGTTCTCCATATGTCATGACCTATTGTCAGGCACCACTAATCCTGTTCACACCTTGCTGATGATAGTACTCTCCATTCATCCTACTAATTTGATAAACTACACATTGCTCAGATATCCTGAGTTTCAAAATCATCTTCAACCAGTGCCTTAAGCATTGATCTCAGTATTACCTTCTAATGAAGCAAGGACAACCCAGTCACCTTCAATGCCACCAAAATGGTCATGCCTTTTCTCTCACAAAAGGTATATCTTGACTCACTTAGGAAAGACTACTATAAAAGAAATTGGATGATAAAGGTTATCATGGATGCCAGAAATAATTATGTTGAAAGATTGTTAAATGAGATAAGCAGTGACAGACCATCATCATCACCGACTCAACAGTCCTATGTTGGTCCTAGCCTTGCTATATTCCTCCTGTTGTTCACTTCCATAGCCTTAATATCTTGGATCATTCTCTTTCCATCTCAGTTTGGATCTTCCAGTTGTCATTTTTCTTTCTAGTTTGGTATTAAACACCTTCCTGTTATTATTCATGTGTATGTCTAGCTAAGCCGTTGATTTTTAATATATATTTAGTATCGTATTTTGATGATATCTGGCTTATTGAATAATCTGTGTAGTTTATGGTTAAAAAAAAGAAGGGTTCTCAAATACATTTGAGAACCCTTCTTTTCAGATAAACCTAGCAGTCTTTCATTTGTCTTTGATAACACCTAGGTTTCAGAGTCATTTGTTAATATTGGTCCTGCAAGTATTTAGTATCATTTTTTTTTTTTTTTTGAAAGCTTTTCCACTTGGTTTAATCCTTTATCCAAGTGTAAGCAAATAAAGTTTGCTCATGAAGTAACTTCACGACTAGACTATTTGTATAGAGAGGCTGATGACTTCACATCACTTGCCTTAGTATCCCATAATGCAAAGCACATATCATTAAGGACATGTATAATTCTATGCATTATGGGGAGGGTCACTACCCAGACCAGTTTCGACCTTTATTGAGGTGAAAAAGTAAAGGGTTGCTCATCATAGGCCTAGAGTAGTTAGTATAGGGGTGCAAGAGAGCCTGATAGTATTAGGAGAAAAAAAGACAGATAGCATGTTCTACTGTTTCCAATTGGTAACAGATGTCACAGATTGGATCTCCGATGTTAAAGTACCTCCATTTGATGGCATTGACTGGGAGGTGACCATATGCAATTCTCCAAGCAAGATCCTTCCTGTTAGGATATCCTTGGAACTTCATCAAGTTATGAAACAAAATATTGTTGTCAGTACCCAACTATAAAACTTCCCACCAAAAGAGATTAAAAATTTCTTTATACCAAATTTTACTTTTTTTTAATGGAAAGAATGTCAATTCTGGAGTGTTTTAGCAGTCTTAGAGTTAAGCACAGAGTGTTGTAGTATTCAGGAACAATCTCAGCTTTTGGACCTTTATAATCATTAACTCCAGAGGAAGATGAAAACCCAAGTAGTACTGGAGAAGGTCTGCACATGTGTGATTAGTTTGCAATATTTTATGGATTTTTGAAGCTGTATTGCTTAAATAGCAGAATTTTAAGACTGGAAGTCTAAATCCTCCATGCTTCGTTGATAGTTGAAGAAATATTGGCTAGACCAGAGGTTGGCAACCCATGGGCTGCATGCGGCCCAAACATGCATTTTTGGTGGCCCATATGTTGAATTATTTTATAATATGAATAATAAATTAAAAATAATTTTATAACCATACTTCGTGATATTGCCGTGCAACTTGGTGCGAATCAACCGTGTGAGTCATCATGGGTGGGATGACAAAGGCGACTTCATCCGACAACAACCAAGATTTTGGTGCACTTTTTCAGTCACGTTCCCTGCGCCGTCTTATATACAGAGTGTTTCAAAAAGAATGACCTGATTTCAAATAATTATATTTAATTATTTGAAATTTGAAAAATGTCATTTTTAAAACATTTTTAAAAATGTCATGACTCATGCAGAAATTCAAATTTCAAATAATTAAATATAATTATTTGAAATCGGGTCATTCTTTTTGAAACACCCTGTATTTGTTAAAAATAATTTCAAAAATGCATTCAAGAAAACATAAAATTGCAGTGGAAGGAAGAAGGTTTAATAATGAATGGAACAGCAAGTACTTCTTTATTGAAAATGGGGGTAAGCCCCTTTGTCATAAAAGTGTTGCTGTTAAAGAATATAATATCAGACTTCATTACGAGAATGAACATGAAAGCCAATACAAGGGTTTGAACTGCGAACTTAAAAAAAAAAATCATTAATAAATTAGAAGTTTCTTTGATTCCTCAGCAAAACATATTTAAGAAGCAAAGTATTCATAATGAATCAGTTGAGTATAAGGACGTTACACAACTATCTGATAAAAAATGTATTATGTCTCTTGCATTTATGGTAGACATAACTACCTTAATGAACTTAATTTGAACCTGCAGGCAAACTATGTCTGTTGAAGAAACATATGATGGAAGAAAATCTAGATCATTATATATGTTGCAAATCTGCATCTACAGTTGGATGACAAACACAAAAGGAAACTTTTGTTGGTATCATTGAAGATTTACAAACGGAATTTTCAACAAGAATTGTGGATTTTCATAAAAATAGCATCGAAATGCGATTATTTTTGAACCTTTTTGATGTCGACATTGATAACGTACCAAACCAACTACAGATGGAAATTTTGGATTTACAACACAATCAAACATTAAAGAATGCATTTTCATTAGAAAATATCCAAAAATTTTATAGATGCTTACAAAAAATTTGAAGGATTAATTAGTGCCACAAAGAAGATGATAGTCACATTTCGAAGCACATACATTTGCGAACAAGTATTTTCTGCCATGAGTTTTAAAAAAAAATAAATTTTCTTCTCAACTGACTGATGAATATTTGCATGCTTTAATTCGAATTTGCACTTCAGGTTATAAAGTAGATATAGATAATCTGGCTAAGGGAAAACAATCACAAAAGTCACATTAAGCAGGGAGACACATATAATAAATTGTGATGCATAAACTATATTACTTTGTTTTTACGTGATAATAATTTTCATTGAGTTTCATTTTCATGCTTGTTTCATATCTCGTATTTTAAATATTTCTGTGTTTTTTTAAGATTGTTATAATAAAAATTGATAACTTAAATATTTTTTTCACTCACTATTTTCTCTTAATTAAACGCTTGTGGCCTGATTATTAAAAATAAAAGTTGAATGTGGCCCGCCAGCTTGAAAAGGTTGCCGACCCCTGGGCTAGACAAAAAAAATTGCACAGGTTTACTATATAATTGCTTTTCTTCAGGTTCTTTGATGTCTGTAATATTTATTATGTACACCTGAGCAGGAAAGATTATGGTTTTGAGTACTATGGCTTTAGAAGAAAAAGTTAGCAGCCCTCCTTTATTTGAGTGTCGTCAGTGGGAGGCAGACAAAGAGGTGATACTAAGGTTGAAGTAATGCAGAAGTCATATTTTCATATACAAGTAGCCAAAAGGTTATTAACCTTATTACTAAAATACTCTGGATTAGAGATAGATGTTGAAAGTTTTTCCACTTGGTTATACTATAAATTAAACGAAGAATATAATTTCTTGGCATCTTTAATTTATTTTTTTGTTTTTCTTAAAATCAAATGTGACTGCAGAAAGAATACATTTTTGAATATCAGCACTTGACAATTTAAATTTTGTAGGAACTGATTTCTGTTTGATAGTACTATGATATTTGAGGAGGACCATCATATGCAAATAGCTAAGAAAGCTTTCTTAGCTATTTTCATATATTTTGCATTTTTTTTTTAAAATTCAATCTGTAGATGTATTTGCCTGTTCTGAACTTGTTAAACGTTTCTTTCTTTCATCGCTATTTGCATCTTTCATATTATGTCATTATCACATATAAGAATTTGTACTTATAGAAGAAAATTGTCTTTATGTTAATACCATCACTCAAGTGACCTCATATGCTATGTTAAACAGACAGGTTAGGGAATTTCTTTGTTGAACACCATTTTTCATGCACATTAGAAACAATGTTCTGAATTTTAATCTGATATTGAACATTTCTCTTAGTAGCTAACATTTCTTTTTTTAGCTCCTCCAAGAGAGCAAAACACAGTACATACCTTTAATGAAAATAGCACAACTATTTTTGTACTGAAATTAACTGTTTTGAACAAATAAGCACTTCAAAGAGACAGGCATACAAAGTAAATACAATGATCAGTTAACCACTGAAATGGTTGCTTGGTGCTAGAAAGATCAAAAAACAGTAAAAATAATATTTCTGATATCTACATAGAATGAAACTCCCAAAATTTAGTGGGAGAGAGATAATCATTTCCGTGGAAGAGTTGAACACACTTGTATCCAAAACCTATGAATGCTATTTCTGAAGATCCGAAACCTATGAATGCTATTTCTGAAGATTACAACAGCATATTCAGATGAATCAGCTTGTATCAATTTATATAACTGATTTTGAGTAGAAAGCGGGTTCAAATTTTTGAATCACTTGAAAGGGGTCATGGGATAAAAGGCAAAAAGATGTGCTAAGTGAATTATGTTTGAAGGAAGCTCTTTTCATGAAGGAATAAAGTTGTAAACTTGGATGTCTTGTAATGTCTCAAAGAAATCATCTAGATGATTTCACATGGGGAAGAATTGTGGAAGGCTGCAGAATTACTGATATTACCAGTCAGAGTTTGGAATCTCACATAGTGTTGTATCCAAACTCTGGGCAGCATTTAAAAAGAGTGGCATGTGTTCCAGATGTTTGCTAAGAGGTCACCCTTGCTCTACCACGGAGCATGAAGGCAGATTTTTGTTTATTACAGCAAAACGTAATCAATGCACCACAGCATGTCAACTTGCAAGTCTGCTCCGTTCAAGCACAGGAACACAGATATCTTGACGTCTATAACAAGTAGGCCTATATGTAAAAAGGCCTGTAGTCTGCATCCCTTTATCCACAGCTCATTGTAGAGCACATTTTCAGTGGTGTTGTATCCATAAAAATTGGAAGACACCAATGGGCTAATGTACTCTTTACAGATGAGTCGTTTTAGTCTTTCCTCTGATTCTAGACAACACTTGATCTGGTACTGCGTTCCATCACAAGAATGTTCTTGAAAGGAATGGATACGGTGGTGCTGGTGGTATAGGATGGGGAAGCATTATGCTTAATGGAAGCACTGAGCTTACAAGTGCTGGGAAAAGGGACTATGACTGGTGAACGATGTTATAACGAAGTTCTTCAGCATCATGTTCGATTGTCCAGTGGTGCTGTAGGCAAAGAATTAATTTTTATGCAGTGCCACACATTGTACATTAGCAGTGGATACGCTGAAGACCAAGGTTATTAATCAAATGCATTAGGGAGATGTACTGCTATGGTACAGTAGGCAAAGAATTAATTTTTATGGATGACATTACCATGCCGCATTGTACATGGGCAAGGGATATATTGGAGACTGAGGATATTAATCAAATCGAGTGGCCAGCACCCTCCCCAGATCTCAATCCCGTAGAACATGTTTGGGATACAATAGGGAGATGCACTGCTGCTCGAAACTCCCCTCCAAAAAACAAACAAGGCTTTATTCTTGCTCTGAAGGAGGATTGGGCCAGTTTGCCTAAGGAACTCACGAATCACTTGGTGCTAAGCATGGTACAATGTTGTGAGAGCTGTATCACATTTCGAGGGTGGACATATTTCATGCTGTGAAATGTCTCTCCACAGTTTTTATTTTTTTGTAAGCACTGTACATTAATTCCTTAACTATGTCCTTTGTAATTTTTTCCAAAAAACATATTGCAATTTAATTTGTATGAAATTTGTAATGCATTTTTGTGTAATATAATTTATTAGTATGCTGGCAATAAATTTATGTTCACATTTGACTGTAGTCATGAAAATATTTTCATATATAGATAAACTGTAGTTTCTCCTTAGCTTTTGGACACCAGTGTATTTGATTTTAGTTATTTATAAAATACAATTTATGTTGCAATAGTATCATTGCATTGTACTGGCATAGATTTACTTCTTTTATTAATGTAGTGTGTCTCAGATGTTACTGGTATCTGGCCTAAAGGATTGTTTTCAATAATGCAAACTTTGCAGCTCAAACCCGTTGGAAAGCTACACAGTGGTATTGGTGAGTATATGCCTCATTTAAATTTGGTAATGTGAAAATCTGCACTTTGTAATAAAGATCTTCAATAATGCACACTATGATTGTTTGATTTTAGTTGGTTTGCTGAATTGAATTCCATGAAAACTGTTGTTTTTTTGATATACTGATCATAATTTTCCAACAGGCTGAATTGCTTTTGAAGATGAGTGAATCCTCACCACTCAACCACATTGTTAGGCTTAATATAGCACTTCTAATGTCTTGGAATTTAATGTTAATATATTAGGTATCCATTCATGGTTTTGAAAAGAATACTTTGCAGTTTTCTTTTATATATATGGTTAATCATTTTGAGCCTAATTTTTAATTGGTGTAAAATATAATTTTTATTTTAATTCTGCATAATGGTCAATAAGTTTAAGGAGTGGTATGATAGACTTTGTGTTTCCTAGGAGGGACCTCCCACGATGAGTCTTGATAGACTTCGTGTTTCTTAGGAAGGGCCTCCCACGATGAGTCTTTTGACTCCATGGAGGCCTGAATAATAATAATAATAATTATGCCATTCAAAATTAGTGTCATACACTTTTTGATTTGATTTGGAATTCACTGGATATAGCATACATTAGTGAAAAAATATCTGTACACATGAACATGAATCTAAATATGAAAGTCTGGTGATCAGATTTATATGTTGATCATTTATACTGGTATTTTTGAAGAGATAATGGATGATATACTAATTGAAATCTAATTAATACTTCCAATATTTTGGCAAAGTCACATGGTGCATCATTATGCACACAGGCACTATAGTGGGTAAGTGAAAACTGAAGCATAGAAACAGTTATGCCTAAAAGTCTTCAATAGTTCCACGTATTGAGCTTGATTGGTGTTCCTGCCCATTGTGCTGATAGTCTGAGGATGACTGTTTCCCAGATTTTAAGCAGTTTTATGAATCCAAATTTATTTAGGTTTGAAGTAGAGGCAGATTCCAGGGATAATCTTTCATATTTGCTAAAATGGAGTAGCTGGCCTTTTATCCAGCATAATCTAGCTTTGATTGTCTGTTGTGACCTATTGGAGGCTGTAAACTCAGTTATGAGCTGAGCAGGTGGGAAACAGAAGTTCATCTTCTGAATGTATTGAAAGAGGGTTACTACTTGTCTAAACCGTTAATATTGAAATGTTGCTGTAGGTTTCAGACTCAGTTCTATGTAACATAACGATTTAATAACAAGTGTACAAAATTACATAATACGAGCTTTTGCCAGATCACTTAAATAAGTGATCTAGCTATGATTCTTAATTCAACAAATTATTATGACCTGTTTATTGCACTTAAGTAATCATTTACATTAGACACATATTCTGAAATACCTTGCATTAATTAGTTTAAATAGCTTATCTCTGTCTATCAGTTCTGTAGCACTTCTAAAGTCCTATTTATTAGTTAAACTTTGATTTACATTCACTTATGTTAAAGTATTCTTTTAACACAAGCATGTAGATACAGTTTAGTTACACTATAATCTTGTGCTGCAAGTCACCTTGAAATCCCAGGCCCTGTACAAAACTCTTACTTCTGTGAACACTATGTCATCATCAAATTCCTGACATTTACCCTTAAGGGGTGTACAGGATATGATATTACTACATGAAAAATTTACATCATTACTAACTTCCTATCTACAATTTTCCTTCAAATCAATCTATTATCAAGACTCCAACATTGTCAGATCTTATATTTCTATCTTCCAAGGTACTTTTTACCATATCAATCCACCTATATCTTGGTCTTCCTCTGGGTCTTTTTCCTGCCAACCTGGCAGAGAACACTTGTTTTGCTAATCTTTCCTCTCCCATTCTGTTTAAGTGACCATACCACCTGAGATTAGCTCTGCTAACACATTCCTGGATGCTGACAATGTCAAGTTCTTTCCTAATATCCTCGTTTTTAATATGATGATGCCATTTGTTCATGCCCCTAATCTTTCTCAGGACTCTCATATCTGTGGTCTCTAGTCTTTGGTCAAGTGTTTTACTTCTAACACAGCTCTCAGATCCATAAGTTAAAACTGGTTTGAACACTGTCTTGTATACAGCTAATTTAGTGTTATGATTAATTTCTCTCTTATTCCATATAAATTTATTCAGTTGACTTCCTACCATACCAACTTTGTTGATCTGTTGTCTATTTCCATATTTAATTTACCATCTTCACTAAAAATTGTACTTAAGTAGCTGAAATGTTTTACTTGTTCTATAGGTTCTCCATTCACAATGCAGTTTGTATTTTCATTATCTTTGTCTTGTTATTGCTGACCTTCATACCATATCTATCACAACAGTTATTCAATTTAGTCAGGGAATCTCTCAGACTTGTAGTGGATTTATTTAGAAGTATAACATCTGCATAAAGCAAAGAGCTGACATTAACATATCCAATTTTGATATCAAATTTAATACCACTTTCCTTCATAATCTGATCCATCACTGTTTGCCCTGGTTCCCTGACAAAAACATTGGGGGCCTTGTTTAACCGGGCGACGCCCCAGCGTGAAATTCTGTCATGTTGTACCATCGTTTAATATTGCAGTTAAAGCCAATAAGAATACATTATGGTTGGCTAAATCCCAAATTGCCAGCCCATCCTCGTTCATTCAGTATCTAGGTAGATAAATAACAGAGTGCACCATGAGAAGGTGAGGATTGGACATTAGGTCAGAAATCCTGTGTTAGATCCTGAATGAAGGAATCTTGCAAAGAAATCATTCATTCAGAATCTAACACATTAAACTTACTAATAAAGAGAAATACCTGCACATCAGTTGAAATCAAAAGTGAAACTTCTTCATTTTTTGTATAAAATATGTATTCTTTATTTCATGTACCATATATTTAAGCTATTGTGATCATATTAAGATTTTATTTGAGTATGTTTTATAAGAGGGATAATCTGACTTAATTTAAGCCTCACTTAAGCTGTGTAAAATTAACTGTGAGTCATCAAATAGTTATTAAATAATAATTCTTGGAAGGTATAAAACTACATGTGTACAGCATAACGCTGGCGGCAGTTGCTTAAGCGGAACATATATTGAAGCGAATTCTGGGAATACAAGAGCATAACAGCATCGGGAAAAAGCAAGGGATGAACCCAAGGGGTGAAAAGATATGTGCCGTGTGCAAAGGGGACTCCAAAAAAAAAAGAGGGCGCTCTATTGAAGAATATAAGGGGACGAGCGCCGTATCGAAGGACCCTCTCTTGTCGTATCGTTTTCCTGTTTGGTGGCTTGGGAGTTAGCGAGAGTTCACGTAAAGGGGGGGGATGAAGTGTCTGTGCTAAGATAAGATGTCAGACAACAGACTTTCTTGAAAATAGAGAAGGATTCTACGCAGAGCTGAAGGTAAAAATTTCCAGTCCTAGCAGAATCAAGCCGTCGCTGAGAAGTCCCATCGAGTTGTTCCTGAAACGCAAAGATTTAAGTTAGTTTTCGGCAGAAATAATGGAGATAGCATAACCCCTACGTTGCCATATGGACTGGCCAATAGACAAGAAGTAACCAGACATACACGTGGTGCTGAAAGATGCGGAAAAAGTTCGGTAAGGTGAAATTACTCTATATTTGTGTATAAAATTCATTAGAAGAGAGAAGATTGTTTGCGAATGTGAAATTAAGAACAGTATTCTAAAGAACTCTGTGGACAGTCACTAATTAGAAAGTTAACCTCCTTTGAGAGAGTAAGAAGAATTGTTTGGAAAAGATCTTTAGTAATTGTATGTGATAGGATTAACTTAATGAGATCAGAATTGTGGATTTCAATAACTGAGTAACATTAGAATGTTTGTTTATATTATCTTATAAATAGCATTACAGAAAGGAATTTTAGTTTAACTTCATATCATTTGCTATCTATCCCAATTTTCGTTTACTGTGTTTTACGATGTTTCTTAACCTTTGAATTAATTTAGAATATGTTAACCTCTTAAATCGAGTCCTTTTAGTTAGTATTGAGTCAAATTGAGTGTATGAATTTTTATGTATTGTGTTTAGATATTCCAATAAACTTGTCATATTTACCTGAACCTGAGTCATGTCTGATTACGATTCCTAACTACCACTTATAAAATATTACCTATTTTGGCGGGAAGGAATTAAATAATGTATATAATTATAGATTTAGGTCATGACTGCGATAATCTGAATCTATACGGCAGTGTTAAAGTAAGATATTGTGTAAGAAAGCCTCAGAATCTAGTATTGTCTCCCTGAGCAAGAATCCTTTTCTGCTATAGGATACTGGCTGGCGCAGCAAAATATAAATTCGCCAGTATCCGAAGAGGAAACAATCCTAGATGTAAGCATATTAGGCCCGATATCTGACGAAGTAAAATAGCGATAGAAAGATAGAATAAGAAGATATAAATCAGAAAATATAGAGAAAGCAACGACATAACAATAGAACAGCTGGTAGGATTTTAAGTGAATAAGGTTATTAATAAGAAAGGATTTAATCAAGTAACAAACTCTTTAAATATAAATCATAAAAATATAAATAAAAATATATAACACCTGGTTGGTTATCTGCATTCCTTTAAAGGCTATGTGGAGGTCTCCTCTCAGTTATACAGCTTTGACCCTTAAGCATCCCCAGGTGAACACTATGTTAAGGTAAGTATTGGAGGAAAACATTCTTAGGCTCTTAGTGTGGAGATGTACTGAAAAAAAAAACATATGGGGAGTAAGCATTAACTTCATGCATTAATCTCTTCTGGCATTTTCCTAATTTTCCTACAAGCATTTGAAGTGGATACCACAGTTAATTTCTTGATGCAGTTTGTTATGAAAGTTATTACTGACTGGTTTCATAATAGAACTGCCCTTTTAATAGGCAAATGCCTCTATTCTAGTAAATAATATAGTGATCTCATAAACTTTTCTGGATCCTTATCACACATTCAGCTAGCAGTCCTAACTTAATTTTCCTTCCTTCTGAATTTTAACTACTTCACATAACTTTGGCTGTATGGCATGTTAACATAATTGTCTATTTCACACACTTCTTCTATCTTGACTTCTGTAACCCACACTCTCAGTAAACCACTATTAATGGTGCACACTTCTTTTCTTTGGCCTCATTCTCTTTTTTATGGAATAACTGCTTCTATGTATATGAAAATTCTAATCATGGTGATTCAAATATTGTAGCATTTCAAAAAAAAAAAAAAAGTGTTGCTATTTGGATATGTCACAAGATGACATACAACTTGAGGCAATTCCTTGCATCCAAGTTTGATGAAGTGAGAATAATAGGAATAGTCTCTTGTATTTTTGTTTGATACAATGAAGTAAGCTGTCTTTCTTCCAGCATATCTTGTAGCCACGGTTGACCCTTCTCTTTTTAGAATTTTCCTTAAGTGAAATAGCCTGAGTTTATGGTGAACTCAAAGAAGGCTGTGCTATAATAGTAGGAAGTTTGGATAATATCCAAGGTGTTTAAGTGGAGCATTAAATGGAGAGAAGAAAGCACAGAAAACTTCATCCATTATGGTGGATGAAGTTTTCTGTGCTGGACTTAAAGTGTGTGTGTGTGTGTGTGTGTGTGTGTGTGTGTGTGTGTGTGTGTGTGTGTGTGTGTGTGTGTGTGAATTGACAGTATGATGGGACAGCACTTTGGCTAATTTGTAGTTGGTGAGTCAGTATGATCTGCATTTGGGCATAATGGTATCTTTTATTTGTGGATTTTTTTGGCAGCTCCTCATCTTGGGATTTTCTGGAATTATTTTAATTAGTAAATCATTGTATAAAACATATCATTATATAAATGCCATCTGTTTATTGATAGTATATTTTTTGAGAACAGTAGATGGTCAGCTTTCACTGACAAACTCATAGGAATAGTTCATTAGTAGTTGGTTTGCTCTATTGAGTTTTTTTCAGATGTTCTGATAGTTTGAGTGAATTCATTATAATATTGTACATGCAACTTGCTATATAAAAAAACAATCTTTCATTAAATATTGGACGTTTTACCTTTTGCAGAGTCAAAAACAGCTATTAGTTTGAATTTGCTAAGAAGCTTCTTTATGTTGCCCAAACACAACTTGTTCAGCTTGGCATTTTAGTTTTGTGCATGAGGAATAGATTGAAAAGAAATGAGAAACTTATTGAATTTAAAATCTATAGGTTGTATGTTTTAGGAAATAAAGTAAACCCTGTTTCATTTGGCTGTGGATATTTATGATGCCCTTTAATCCAAAGTGGATTCCTAGCAAAATATAGCTACATATAGCACCTAGGGTTTTTTCTGAAAATTTCATGCAGCTCCTAATATTTGATTATTAACTAGATTGGATTAATAACTATAATGGAGCTGTCTCTGTAAACTAACCATTCTAGGTTAAAATTAAACTTTAACAAAATGATATTTGTTATATTAAAAAGATTATTAATTTGACATACCAGTGACTTGATTAAGACCTGATAATATGTTATTTGGGGGAGAAAATAAAAGTTGGAAAACCATAAAAATCTTTGCAATTTCTGGTTCTTAATCAAATATTAGGAGTTCCATGAAATTTTCAGAAAAGTTTTGTCTTCCCATGGACCAAAACATTAGCAGTCAATTTGCTGAACTTACCCATATGGAAACAATTTCTATTCTCTTCTCTTCCCATATATCGGGTGTGAGAATGTCACATAACTATTTTGTTCTTTTAAAACATTTAGCCACAAATTAGAACTCTCTGTTGAATACAAAGAAAAATCTATAGACTTATTATATTATATTTGACCCAACTACATCTGATCATCAGTACTAAAGTGTACAACATTATTTGCATTTCTCCTCCTCACCCTGTTACCTTAAAAGATTTGTCATATTGACACAATTTATTAATACTTAAAAATACTCATCATCTCTCACTTCTTTAAACCAAGACGTCTGAAAGGAACCTTCTGTTCTCAGTAATGTTACCAACAACTAATAGATTATGCCATTCGCTTAGCCTAAAATAGTGTATGTTCTTCCGAAAGCAACACATCCGAATCCTCTATTGTATTTTTTTTTTTTAATTCTCATATACATAACACTTAAAAACCCATAAAAGATGCATTGAAAATATTCTAATTATGAAATTATCTTCACCACCAGTAACAAACTATAAAACTTACTAAAACAAAACCACAAGAGCTCAGACCAATTTTCACTTCATCATCATCATCAAATTCCTGCCATGTACCCACAAGGGGTGTACAGGATATGATAGTACTACAAAAAATTATATCATTACTAATTTCCTATCTACAATTTTCCTCCAAATCAGTCTGTTACTTGTCAAGACTCCAACATTATCAGATCGTATATTTCTATCGTCTAAGGCACTTTGTACCGTATTAATCCACCTATATCTTGGTCTTCCTCTGGGTCGTTTTGCTGCCAACCTGGCAGAGAAAACTTCTTTTGCTAATCTTTCCTCGCCCATTCTGTTTAGGTGACCATACCACCTGAGATTAGCTCTGCTAACGCATTCCTGAATGCTGACAATGTCAAGTTCTTTCCTAATATCCTCGTTTTTAATATGATATTGCCATTGATGCCATCTGTTCACGCCTATAATCATTCTCAGGACTCTCATATCTGCGGTCTCTAGTCTTTGGTCAAGTGTTTTACTTCTGACCCAGCTGTCAGATCCATAAGTTAAAACTGGTTTGAACACTGTCTTGTATACAGCTAATTTAGTGTTCCGACTAATTTCTCTCTTATTCCATATGAATTTATTCAATTGACTTCCCACCATACCAGCTTTGCTGATTCCGTTGTCTATTTCTATATTTAATTTATCATCTTCAGTAAAAATCGTGTCTAAGTAGCTGAAATGTTTTACTTGTTAAACAGGTTCTCCATTCACAACACAGTTGACATTTTCAATGATTCTGCCTATTTTCATTGTCTTTTTCTTTTTATTGCTGACCTTCATACCATATCTATTACAACAGTTATTCAATTTAGTCAGAGAATCTTGCAGACTTGTAGCAGATTTATTTAGAAGTATAACATCATCTGCATAAAGCAAAGAGCTGACATTAACATCTCCAATTTTGATATCATGTTTAATACCACTCTCCTTCATAATGTTATCCATATAGATAATGAATAAAAGATGGGATAATGTACATCCTTGTCTCACACCAGATTTAACATTATACCATCTCCCTGTACATCCTTCAATTCTAACTGCTGACTTACAACTCTAATAAAGACTTAGTATTGCTTGATATAATGCCCCATTGACAACATATAACTGCAGCGTATTGAATAGCTTCTCTCTTGGCACCTTATCATATGCCTTTTTGAGATCGACAAAACTTAAATACATATCTTTGTTATATTCCCATGCTTTCTTGACTATTTGTCGTAAAGTGAAGATCTGATCCTGACAGCCTCTGCTTGGCCTGAATCCAGCTTGTTCTTCACCAAGCTTTTCTTCCACAATTCTTCTCAACCGTTTCTCAAGTATACTTGCATAGATTTTGCCAGGAACACTCAGTAGGGAAATACCTCTGTAATTCTCACATTCAGTTTTATTTCCCTTTTTATATATGGTTACTATGAGAGCTCTTCTCCAATAATCTGGAATTTGTCCCTCTGTCCAGGCCTTCTGAACTATGCAGTGCAGCCACTGTAGGACTCGTATACCTCCATACTTCAGCATTTTTGGTCGAATATCGTCTATTCCAGCTGCCTTTCCACATTTCAAGCATTTAATGGCCTTTTCTACTTCAAGTATGGATATGTATTCCTGCCTGCTTGCCTGTCAGTGTTTTTTACCACTGTGCTGTCATCACTGCTTGTTTCATTTAGCAGTTTTTCAAAGTAATTACTCCATACTTCAAGGATATCTTTTTCTCCAGTTTTCATGTCACCTTTATCATCTCTAACTCCTTTTACAGCACTCTTTCTTCCATTCCTAAGCTTCTTCAACAACCTCCAGAATATTTTGCCACCACCTTGATATTTATTTTCTATATTCTTGCCAAAGTCCTCCCATTACTTTTGTTTAGCTAGTTTTACACAGTGTTTAGCATTCTTGCATTTGTCTCTATATTCTCTAAGAGCACAAGCTGACTTATTTGACAAGAACTTTTGATATGCTTTCTTCTTTTCCTTCACTGCCTCTTTAACTTCCTGTGTCCACCAGGGAGTTCTGATTTTTTTATCCTTGCAGACAACCTCACCACATGCCTCTCTTGCAGAATCAATCAATGTTTTCTTCAGAGTTTGCCACTGAATCTCCAAGGTTTGATTCCTGTTCTCAAACTCTTTCATTTTTTCTTCAATAATCTTTGTGTATTTTAGTCTACAGTTCATATCTGAGGATGTGAACTGTAGACTAAAATTTATTCGCTCAAAAAACTCAACTTTTATTCACTTTAAAACTTTCTTACAGGTTATTCTTTTCAATATGAAATTCAGTTTTATCCTGCCCCAGACTAAATAGTGATCACTTCCAATTTCCAATCCTCTGTACACTCTCGTGTCCTGCACCAGGGAGAAAACATCACTATCAACAATAACATAGTCAATGAGACTTTTCTTATTCCTAGCCTCTTTCCTCAATGTGAATTTGTGCACATTTGTATGTTGGAACATGGTGTTAGTAATAACCTGTCCATGTCCTGAGCAGAAATCCAACAGATATTTGCCATTATTATTAGCTTTGCTCTTTTCTCCAAATTTTCCCAAAATATTTTTGTATGTCTCACAATCATTTCTTACTCTGCTATTTAGATCCCCAACAAGGACCAACTTTTCCTTTTTCATTGTGTCAGTTGCTTTTTCTAAAGCATCAAAAAATTCCTCCACTTCTACCTTAGTAGAACCTTCTGTGGGACCATAGGCACAAATCAGTCTCATTGTCCAGTTCCCCATTCTGATATTTGCCCACATTACTCTACTTGAGACTGCCTGCCATTCAAGAAGATTAGCCTCGTATTTTGTGTTGAATACTATGGCTACTCCTTCTTTTCCTTGATTGTCATTGCCTGAATATAACATTTTGTATTTATTGCTCAGAAAGATCTCACCACTTTTGGTCTTTTTTGTTTCAATCACCCCTATTATGTCGATCTGGTACTTATCTAATTCCTCAGCTAGCTCCATTTCTTTGCCATTCAGGCTTCTTACGTTGATAGTACCGACCTTTAACTCTGATGATGTTGAGTTGGGGTTTGTTTTCAGATTTGTTCCAGTAGCTGACTTTTCGCTGTTCGCCCTGGTTCCCTGGCGAAAACAACGGGGGCCTTGTTTAACCGGGCAACTCCCCAGCCGGCATGAAATTTTGTCATGTTGTACCATCATTTTTTATTTTGGTTTAACCAATAAGAATACAATTTGGTCGGCTAAATCCCAAATTGCCAGCCCATCCTCGTTCGTTCAGTATCCAAGTAGATACCCAACAGGGTGCACCACGAGAAGGTGAGGATTGGACATTAGGTCAGAAGCCCTGGTCGGTTCTCCGCATTCCTTTAGAGGCTATGTGGATGTCTCCTCTCAGTTATACAGCTTTGACCCTTTCACTTCTTTACCTTTTAAATTTATATCGATTCATTTTTATTTTGCTATTGGTTTGATTAGTACTTTATTTCTGCTATTTGATAAATATTTTTGCACTGACTTATTGGTTCAAGTTATATACATTCTTTCCAATTATATACTATCTGGGCTCAATTAGGTCCTGTACCAAGCACTGTTACCTTACCTTCATACAATATATCCGCAAGTATATCAATTAATAATCCTTCTTAATATAATAAATCTCATTCACTTAAAATTCAATTTTAGCCTAGTTTATTTTACAGAGGCAACTTCATTACCATAAAAGCACTCTTTCTTACAATTTTTTGACATCCCCCCCCCCCATACACAAATGCACACATGATATGTAAGAGGTCACAAAACCTGTAAAACAGTAGTGTCATGTATAGATAATTGATTAGGGAAAAAGAAAGAATCTGTTATTGTGTTTTTTGAATGGCTGGAGGTTGTAGTCATTGGGATAAATGGCATGGGGAAGGTGCTTCCAAAGAAAAGGGCAGATGGAAATAGAATAGAGAATAAGTTAGACATTTGGAGCTTGACTGTATGTGGATGTTTATCAGCAGCTGCTCATGTTTTTTTTCCTTTTTAGGGGAAAATGGAGAAACGGTGATGGCCAGTTCAATAGAGCAGCAGCTCAATGAAAATACCTGTGAAAAAGGCATAATGCAGAAACAGAGAATAAAGTGATTGAGTGAATTTTTGAGATTTTGGATGTTATCCAGAACAGGGCAATCTATTAATCATGTCCTCTTCTGGATATCATCGAGCATTCTTAGGTAAATTTTTAGTACCACACCCCAAAATGTGAGAACAATATTCTAAGATTGGGTGGATTAGGATTTATATTGTGTTAGAGCTGTGCAGATGATTAGTAGCAGTTTAAATGAAAAGAAGACACTGTGCTTCTTTGGAAGTCAATTAGCCTATGATGTGATGTGTTTGTGCTAGGAAATGCTAGATGTGAAAGTCAATCTTAGAAGAGAGCTAATCTTAACTAGAAACAAGAATATTATCAAAAGTAAGGGAAATGAATATTGTGTTATAACCACTGAGAAATTTAAAAAAAAAAAAAAAAAAAAAAAAAAGCGTTTTTGGCAGTGAAATTCACCAGCATCTTCACTCCAAAGAAATCAGTTTTTTAAGCTTTTTAAGAAAAACTTTTAAAACTTTTTCACTTAAAGATATCAATATTTAAATGTAAATTAAATTTTAATTTTTAGCTTTTCATTATAGTTCAGCTAATTAGAATTTAAGCTGAATTATGCCTAGTTACATAGTCAATAGGTATTATTATTATTAAGAGAGAGACCTCCAGGGAGTCAGAGACTCATTGAGGGAGGCAACATACTACATATGCCAGCTATCATACTTATTTTTGAATTCATTCACACTGCTTGCACTCACAACATCCAATGGCAATCCATTCCAATCATTCACCACCCTCTGAGATAAAAATTTAGCCCTCACCCCCCTTCTTAGCAGACTTCATCCTCAGCTTCCAAGGATGCCCTCTAGTCCTTTTCTCACCTTCCATAAATTGAAAAATTTCATCAATTGAAATCCTGTATTACCCTTTCAGAAGTTTGTAAGTCTCAATCATATCTCCCCTCTTTCTCCTGTTTGCTAGTGTCTGCAGTCTACAAATTCTCAACCTGCCTTCATAATCAGTATTCCACAATCCTGATATCATTTTTAACACTCCTTAACACTCTCTCATTTTTTTAACACGTTCACAATGGAAACAAAAGAGGTAACAGTGAGCTCAATGGTGTGTATATCAGGTTGATAGCTTTTAACAAAATGGGCACTCATTAACTGAACACCCTCTTCTGCATCTGTAACCCACACGCCATCTGGATTTAGTAGAGTTATTCTTTCATGCTCATTCTTTCTTTTACTTGCAGCATATCTATAGAATTCTTGTGGGTTGTCTTTAGCATGCAGAGCCAGCTTCTTTTCATACTCAGACTTTGCTTTCTGTACGACAGTTGTGACTATTCTAGCCTGCTGCTTATAACGTTCGTAATGATGTCATCCTTATGCACACGGTATTCCTTCCGCATCGTCCTTTTCTTACGAATCTCTTGCTTAATAAGATTACACATCCACTTGACTCCTACCCTTTGAATTCTTGTTTAAATGCTTCCCATGCACTGATATTCTTTCGATATTCTTTCCATCCAGCAACCAACCCCGTTCCACTGAACTCAGTATACTCCTCAGTTGGTCATAATTTCCTGATTTGTAGTTCAGCATGTAACCTTTTCTGAATGGAAAATTCATAAATTTAGTCACTTCCCAAGTGAGTACCTTATGATCACTGTCACCAACAGGAGGCAGAATAGGTACGTCTTTAACTGAAACGCCCTCTGACACTATAATCAAATCTAGCACTCTTTGTCCTCAAGTTCCTTCTGTCACATGTTGCGTGAGGAAGTTGTCCTGCAGCAGCTCAATAAATACATTTTCATTCTTCTCATGAGATTCTACTGCTATCCAATCAGTATTTGGATAATTAAAGTCTCCCATTATAATTGCTCTCTTCGCCTCATCTTTTCTATTTGGTGATGCATTTCTTCACACGTGCAACTGATCCACTAGGTATGTAATAACAACACCCCCTTATGTTCTATCTAACAATTGATCTTGTTAAATTCCACCTCACACCAGATGGCTTCAAACTCACTGCCACATGAAATACTGTGAATAGTAGTACTACAATCATAGGTCTCAACTCTAACTGGATTCAGGTCATCTGATATCATTAGCAGCATGCCCCCTTCTCTCTATCCTTCCTAAAAATACTGTACCCTTGACATGCGATACCAGTTAATAGGTCTGATTCTGATATCCAGGTCTCACTAATACTTGCAATCTGTGGTCACAACATATTGACTAAGGCAACAAACTCTACCCCTTTGTTTCTGATACAGACATAATCTACCTGTTTTTGTATTGTGTTGTTAGCAGTCTGCCTGACACAGTTGGACAGTTTGCAAATTTCTATTCTTCTCTAATGTCTTACACATGTTGGCATCTTTGCACACATTTAATGGGTCTGAACCCATGGGAATAACACATAAATGGTGCATACCTGACAGAGAATGTCCTAAAGTAAAATTTACAGTTAGCAGTTGCTGACAGAATTAAAAATAATCTTAATTTAGCATTTAAGAACAAGCTCAGTATGTGAAAATTCTAGTTCTTTATTCCAGAATGAAGAATTTTCAAAATATGTTAACCCCAGTTGTTCTGTACTGAATTTTAATGGTGATCTTAATTAAAATATTAAAGCATTTTTTTGAATCTACAGAATCACACAGAATGTGAAAGAGTAACTTTATTGATTGCAGATGATACTTGAGTGTCAGAAGCTGATGAGATTGTTCAGTTAATGAGTGTTCACTTTGCTAAGATATATCAACCAGGTATATGTAACATAGTGCACAGTGCTACTGCTACATTGGCTGAAGAGTTAGAGGTTCATGAAAATGAGGTTGAAGAGCATAGCCTGTATAAGAATTTGTCTATAGGAACAGATGGAATATCAGCCTGTTTGCTAAAGGAATGTTCATTGGCTATGCCTTTCACATGTTTATATAACTACTTGAACTCTCTTCAGGCATGATCTTGCAGAGTATGTGGCAACTGGATTATGCACCAATTGATTGGGAAGCCTGTGGCATTACCGTTTTAACTGATGTATCATTGAAATGAAATAGAGGAGGTTATGAGTCTCTGAGTATGTCTCTAAATTTTTCAGTGGAGACAAAAGTTAACCATATTCAATCTCTGAATCAGTCACATAAAGTCGATAGTTTATAAAAATTGACTGATCTTCCAAATGCCTGCTTCCAGAGTATTTTTAGCCATCTGATTTAATGGAGATTTTTGAAGGGAGATAGCAAATGTTCTTGCACACAGTTAACAGGGTCATTTATGTCAAATCATCAGCTACTAATTATTTGGAAAATTACAGAATTTTTACAATTCTGGAAGGTTTTAAAATGAATCAGTTTATTTCCAGCTTGTCCTCTTTAATATTCAAGGTGTGTGACCTTTGATTTCTTATTTACATTTTTAGACAAAGTAAATTTTTTTTCAAGTTGATAGCCACCTATTTTAGGTGTTCAATCAGTTTTTTCCCCACATTTTGTACTCTTCACTGCAGACCCTCCATAAATTCATAAATCTGATTTCGTGTGTGTGTGTCATTTATACATGTAATAGAATACATATGCTCCAAATCACCTTGATTGAATCAATTTCTTCTAAAAAGATCATAATCCAGATTTATCTGAAATATCAGAGAAAATACTCCAAAGTTCATGGTTGAGAATAGAAGAGAGGTTAGCTTGGAGGGAGCTGATGACTTAATAGCCTTTAAAAAAAGGAAAAAAAGAGGGAGAGTTAGTGGTATCTACTATGGGAGGGGGGGGAGAGAGAGAGAGAGAGAGGGGATAATTTAGTTTATGAATTTTAGACAATCCTATATCCTGTTGGGGGGGGGGGGGGGTAAAAGGTTCGAGTTGTTTTTAATAACTTGAGAAGGCCAAGATGCATTTTTTAAGTCAGTTTTTAATGTTTTTTCTCTGTGCTGTTAGCTGAGTGGCTATGCGCTTCTCAACCATATGCCTGGGAAAGAAATGTCCTGGGTTCGATTCCCATTCCTGACATGAGGAGCTTTCTCAGACATAGCCAAGTTAGCCAGTCTTGGGCACGGACAGTACAGTTTTTTATCCTACAAACCGGCCTCATGAACACACACGGATACAGTCAGGAATACTTAATATGATCCCTCCAGCCATATGTCTGAATTATCAGTTAGGTCCCGAGTCCGGATAAAAAATAGGGGGGGGGATTTGAGGAGATGCCTATTTTTTATCCTCCCGTGAAAGGGGCTCATGGCCGTTGAATCACCATATGAAATTTTTTTAAAAAAATGTTTTTTATGAGAATTAGTGGAATCATAATACAGTGGTTTTATAAGTAGTGCTGTCTCTAAGCATCACATTTATTTTGTGATTATAATCACTTATTGAGGACAACAGTAGCATTATCTTTCAGCTCTAGTAATGAACATGTTATCTTTGTGGAATTTATGTAGAGCTGTCTGTTGGAGAGATTTCTTTTAGGTAGCAATACTTGTGAAAGGATGTGCTGCATTGAGCCTGATGTTGTTAACATTATGCTCTATATGCCACACAATTTCTCAAGTAGGAACTTGACAAGACACTACAACTTGTGACCAAGGATAAGGAAGCTAAGAATTTCATTGAGTCTTTTTGATGAAAGGTTAACTACAACTTGAGTCCGACTCTGTGGCTTCAGTGTTTATATTTTTTTCATATGCTTATCTTTAACATGTTTATTTTCTGAAGTTCTTTGCCAGCAGATTTATCTGAAATAATAGAGAAAATACTCCAAAGTTCATGGTTGAGAATAGAAGAGAGGTTAGCTTGGAGGGAGCTGATGACTTAATAGCACTTCCTCCCCTCTCTTTTCCAGGTGTTTACAAGGTTTCTTGTTCTTGCAACTTATCATATTATGGTGAGCACAGGAAATACATCTGCCTTCACATCTACAGTCAGTCAGGTCTAGCTGACCATGCCTTGCACAGAATCAGATGTGAAAAAAGCTACTATGCTACATCACAGTAAACGCAATGTTTTTAGAGTGAGCAGCAGATATTTAAAAAAAAAACCAGTCTAATCTAAATAAATATGGTTGTGTTTAAACTTCCCAAGATTTGGGAAACTAATTCTTAGGCTTCATGTCCATCAACTGCAGATATCCAACAGCACCCATAAGAGATCCCCCCCCCCACAGCAAATCATATAACTTTAGGCTTAAAATAATCTAATTTCTTCCACTTATTGTTGTGTTCTTGAAGATGCCAAAAGATGTGACAGAACTGAAATATCAGAATAGAATAGCTAAACCTGCTGTTTAATTATTTCTCTGTGCTATATTCATTACATTAAATTTTTATCTAACACCTAATACTGTTTTGGAGCTTTTTGTGTGTGTAGGATCATTTAAATGGTATAGATGAATCTGAGTAAACTTATCTATACCATCTAGACTGAAATTAAGATGGGCTGTGGTTGATGATACAGAAATTTGGAATTCATTCAGAAACAGAACATCAGGTTTGGATGACTGAAGTTGATGATGTATGTCATATAAGTTATTGTTGATGCCCTGGATGTTGGTAAAGTCAATATGTAAGATTTTTTTTTTTTTGAGAGGTTTATTTTTAATTTAACTGTAGAGACACTATACTTATTCAGGCTTAGTTTCATATTTAATGCTTCAAAAGGTGAAGAGAAAAAGAGAAGGTGACAGTGGAACTAAAAATACTCTTGAACATAACTCATATAGACAGTAACCATCTAGACTGTCTAGATGGTTACAAACCATAATGCGGCCTCAACAGTTCCCCTCGCAGTGTAAATTGCAGCAAGATTATGCTTGAGTTGATCAGGAAGCCTCCTAAAAAATGCATTACCATCTGGTTCAGTCCCATGCACTAACTTACGGCCAGCCTGAAGAACTGCTTTACTGCTGTACCCTCAAAGATTGGGGGAGGTATGCCCTTGAAGGGTATCACCCACACTGTATAGAAGGTGGGTGAGAGGGACAAAACCGGAACCATTGCTCTAGGAACCAAACATGGCAACAACCACTTCAGGTCCTCAGTAAGCAACGTTGATGGTATTTCACCAGACAATGAAAGCCATCTACCACCTAAGTCTAGTTTGCATTTACTCCAACTTGAAATGGGTATCCCTTTGCATCAGGAATACTCACTGTCTCCAGAGCTCCTTTAGTGGAAACAGGCCACAGCACAAGAAGGCAGGATTGACTTGAGGAAGGCTATATGTTGTGCATCACTGTCCATAGTGGCTCATTTGAAGACTTGAACTTGATTTTAATATGTGGGAATAATGTCTGAGTTATGACAGCATTTGAGGAATGCCATTCCATCTGTTTAGAAGTCTAGCAAATCTAGCATGGACACTTACATACTGATTATCACTCATGTTGTTTAGAGGAAGAGACACATATCTAGGGATAATAATTAACTAGATTTATTTAGTTATTAAATTATTAGACCAATATTTTGTCTTGGTCACCAAGGCGTCTTCACATAACAGCTGTTCTGGGATTGTCATCTGCAGTGCTGGCTCGAGGATATGTGGTGCTCCTAGGCCAGTTTTATCAGTGCATTGTAAGACAAGACAGGCATAATAAAATATGCTTCAACAAATACTATTACTTTTTTTTTATGATGTTGGCACCCCAAAGCCCTAGGTTGGTGCTTCTTGTGCCTAAGTCTAGATCCAGCCTTGGTCATCCAGGCCATTGATAATGACCACCGTATCCATTGTAAAATACTTTATTATACAGGTCTGAAACAGTTTCTGGAATCTACTGCAGTTCTGCAACATTCTCCAAATCAAAGTAAATGTAGCTGTATCACCTTACCAAACATTTGGGAAACTGTCAGCTGAATCTCAAGATCTCATTGCATGCATAGAAAGTGTTAGTTAAGACTTTTGGATGGAACCTTTCTTTGGACTCAGGCTGTGTTTTGATTTCCTTCCAGTGTGCATGTGCGTAATTTATCTTCTATATATCATGTAGATGCCTTGGTGACACCAAGACAAAATAATGGTCTAAAGCTAAATAAAGTTAATTATTATCCCTAGATGTTACTTTCTCTAAACATGAATTTAAATTTTATGAGAAGAGGAATAATCATCATGTGATGATTATTCCTCTCTCTCTCTCTCCCGCACATACACACAGATTCACTTGATGGAAATCATTTAATAAACTCATTTTACTTCTACCACTTTTCAGTGTTTCAGTATGTCAACTTCACAAGTTAGCAAAAAGGCTGTTAAAGTGATTTAGATTCAATTTATAACAGAAGCAGAACATTAGGTTTGGAGGTTGGTTCCAAAAGTTTCCAGCGTGACATACAAAATTCACACCAATTTTAAAATGCTGTGTGTGTGCACGTGTGTGTGTGTGTGAGAGAGAGAGAGCGAGACAGATAGCACCATCTATTGGAAGTTCAGTGTACCAATTTCAACTCTCTACCTGCATCATTCAGTTGGAGGAATTCTTTTGACTAATACGCGGCTGTAATATTAAAAATTGAGTAACTGTGATAGTTTTTCACCAAAGAAAGGCTTTCTCCAAGTACTATCAAGCAGTGATTGAATGGTGTTTATAGGGAAGCTTCTCCTTTATATTCCACCGTGAAAGAATAGGCTAAACAGTTTTGCCTAGAAGCGAGATCATTGAAGATGATCCTTGTAATGTTCAGCTTGTGGGAGTGATGACTGAGGAAAATGTCTCTCTTGTTGAGGAGGAACTGCTCAATGACAGATGGATGAAGCTCAAAGAAATCTCAGCAAGGGTGGGGCTTTCTGTAACAGTCATCTTTTGCATCATTCAAGAGGAGCTTCACATGACGAAGGTTAGCGTAAGGTGGATGCCCCAACTTCTCTCTTCAATTCAGAAGCAGCATTGTATGACCTGTTCCCATAAGTTTTTAAAGCTTTGCCAAGGGAATCAGGATCATAATAAAGGTCCTTTATTATGATCCTCTTTCCAAAAGGGAATCCATGGAGTAATGCAAACCAGGTGAAGCACCGCCAAAAAAAGTAAAGGTAATTCAGTCCACCAAGAAGATCATAGCAACAATCTTTTGGGATTGCCGAAGAATTCTCTTCATTGACTTCAAGGAAAGGAATACCACCATGAATGCAGAATATTATGCATTCAGTGGTATAATATTCTGCAGTCATGGTGTTATGCAGAATATTATGCTTCATTCCTGCACAAACTGCTGAGACGAGGAATGCTGAGTCATGGTGCTCACCTGCTCCAGTTCATACGACTATTGCTGCGAAGGCTGCAGTGAAGGATTGTGGCTTCCGAGCAATTGAATGCCCACCCTACAGCCCAGATCTAGCACCCAGTGACTACTTCCTCTTCTTGAAACAGGAGAAAGACCTTCGAGGAAGAAAATTTGCAGGTGACCATGAGGTGATGCAGTTTTGGACCATTTTGCAGACAAAAGTGCAGACTATTTTTTCAAGAGCAATGAAATGTTAATTTAAAGATGTGAAAAGTGTGAAGTAAAGGGAGATTATGTTCAAAAGTAACACTATTGTTTTCTATCACCTCTAAAAGTTAGTCAGGCCAGAAACTTGTGGAGCCACCCATGTGTTTCTAACAGAACACAATTTTATTTGATTTTTAAAAGTTTCATCTGTCAAGATGTTATAATTGCAATGTTATAAAAAGTTACTTATCCCATAAATGATTTTGGTGTCTTCTTTTGTAGATGATTGTCAGAACATAGCTAAAATAATGAAAGCACTTAATGAAAGGGGCTATATTTTTGAAAAGACTGGAAAGCTGATTATTTAAGTGCCTTAATAGTGCTTTTTTTGATAGGTAAGATTAATTGTTAAATTATTTATATGAGCTCTGAATTCTAGTTTTGGACTTCTGTTGGTTGCATTATTCTTGACATTTGTGTTTAAGCAGCACACCAATTTTTATTCAGATTGGATTTATACATATTTCACTAATGTATTTCACTTATTACTAGCTTGGTTTGGATCTAAGTTTTTGTCACAGATGAAATTAGAAATACAGTACAAAACCAGATTGCAGATAGCTACTCTAATACTATACATAAACCTTAAAATACATGTTTATTTATATAAATTATATGTCTGTCAGAAATAGTTGAGTCCTATTTTTATAGTATGGTAATGGTATGAAAAAAAGTGAATATCAAGATTGTTCAGAAGCTGCATTGACAGAATTTGGGTTTCTTCTTTTCATTATATATTTACTTTTTGTGTAGCTAGCAAATGTTATAAAGCTTCTGAAGTAATAACAATGAGCAAGACTTTTTGGAGATACTAGACTTGTCATAGACGTATTTTGACTTTCAGGCAATGATGTCTAATCTGTTCTGATATGAGGACCAAGTTAACAGTGAAAACTGACAACCCATGTTAATTACATCCAGAATTAGAGGAGACAGGAAAAGAATGCGAGTATAGTCAACTTGCTATAGCAAACTCATAGGTGCTACAGGAATGCTTTGTTAAAGTGGATAGTTTGTCGTAGTAAATTTCTTTTAGCATAACATTACAACACTGTAGGACTTTGTTTGGGAGTTTTCAGTAGTCAGATCTCTAAGACAGTGTTTCTCAACCTTTCTAAGCCCAAGGACCAGTAAAATGCCTAAAGTAATTCTACGGACCACTAAGTTACAGAGGCGTCACTGGGGGAGGGGGGGAACGATCCGCCCCTGGAGGCACTTTTTTGACGTGTAAGAAATCTTGCCAGACTGTCTATAAAACAGCAACTCAGTGATGAAATGAACTTCGACAATGTCATCAATTTTGTAAACAGAAAAGCAAGAAAAATAACATTTTAGAATGTTGGAATTAAAGTTTTACTTGAAAAATAAACATTGCTTTTAATTTATTTCCCTATACGTTGTTTTAATTTTTTTAAAAACCTATGTAGGAATTACCAACATTTTGGAAAAACTGTGCCATTTATAACATAATAAATCTAAAAGCATGTTTTGAAGACATATGGAAACATAATTAAATTGGAAGTAAACGATTAAAAGTGTATCATCATTGAATAGTGTTTTAATTTTTATTAAACAAATAAATAATGATATAATTATGCTACTTACTTACAACAGTTCATAATACAAAACACATTGAGGTTTCTATTCACTTTCATCTCCACACTAAGTAAACCCGAATTCCAAATATGAACTGTTATATTTCCTATTGGATTTTTTCTTTGAACTGCTTGTTTCTTCTTTAATAGTATCAGATTTACTCGCCGTTACAGCACATGTATCACAAATAGGATTAGCATCACCTGTTCGTTTTCCCTTCTTTTCAAAGTCCTAGTTCTATGCCACTTTTCCATTATTAAAAAAACGTTTTCGAAAAAATATATAAATACTGGGATTAACTCACGACACACTTTCTACAAATATTAGCACTTCTGAAGATATACTGAGCTTTGGTTGAAATAGGGAAACCTTCAGTAATAAAAATCAATAAACAACAAGCAATTGGTTGAAATGTGGATAACACATGTTCACTTCAAATCTGACAAAACAGCAAGGGAAGAAGGAAGCCATAAAACTATATTGTTGTTCACTTCACCCCTCTTATTATTCGTCCTTCTTCCGCTACAAATTTAGCCCAGAATGACGAATAATAACAGAAGGGTGAAGTGAACAACAATATAGATTTATTGCTTCTGCCTTTGAACATTCTGATGCTGGTTTTTTTTTTTTTAAGTCTACATTTAATTTCAACAATTTTACTTATTTATTCAATTTTAATTTGTTTTGGTAATTAGTTTACAGAATTAACAACGCATATAAAGTATATTAATTAAAGGTAACTTTAATCAATAACTTCTATATTTCGGCAATGTCACGTTGCCATCTTCAGGAACATAAAGATATGGTATGTGCACGCAAGCACTAACAAAAGCAAATGAGGAAGAAAGCAAGAAACTAATATTGTTCCTAAAGTCCTAATGGTGCCCTCTGGCGGGCTAATTTGGTTATCTTGGCAGTTGGACTGAAGTTCTCATAATGTAAGTCTCCCAAATTTGGGGTAGTTTCATGCACCCAAATTTGTTGAGGTTAGGAACGTTTTTTAGAGCTGCTGAAGATTCCTTGAATAATCTTTCATATTTAAACTTGCTGCAGTGTATTATTTTTGTTTTCTTCCAACGAATTCTATGGTGGGTATCTAAGGCATGGTCTGCCAGCCCAGAGTGGCTGTACTGGTGAAATCGGATGTAGTCTTTGTGTTCTGAAATCCTGATATTTGTTGTTCTGCCTGTTTGGCCAAAGTAGGACAATTTGCAGCTGCAAGGGACCTAGTATACACCAGGTAGGTCTAGGAGAAGTGGTTGGTCTTTGGTAGAGCAGATAAGGGATGCCAACTTTTTATATGGTCTGTAACAGGAAGAAAGGTCATATTTTTTGAGGATATTGGTTATTTTCTCAGAGGTGCCCTGGATGTAGGGGATGGTGATAGATTTGGTGTAATCTTTATTGTGGAGGGGGGGGGGGGTTGTGGTTTACTGGTTTTAGTATTTTTTGGATTTTTTTGGGGTTATAGCCTTTGGCTAAGAAAGTGTTGAGGATGTGGTTTAGTTCAGTAGTTAGGGCCTTGTCATCTGAGCAGATTAATTTTGCCCTGTTATATAGTGTTTTTATAATCCCATATTGTTGTGAGGGGCGGGGATTTATCCTACTTTGGCCAAACAGGCAATTCCACCATCCCCCTCTCACAACAATATGGGGTTATAAAAACACTATATAACAGGGCAAAATTAATCTGCTCACATGACAAGGCCCTAACTACTGAACTAAACCACATCCTCAACACTTTCTTAGACAATGGCTATAACCCCAAAAAAATCCAAAAAATACTAAAATCAGTAAACCACAACTCCCCTCCACAATAAAGATTACACCAAATCTATCACCATCCCCTACATCCAGGGCACCTCTGAAAAAATAATCAATATCCTCAAAAAATATCTTTCTTCCTGTTACAGACCATATAAAAAGTTGGCATCCCTTATCCGCTCTACCAAAGACCAACCACTTCCCCTAGACCTACCTGGTGTATACCAGGTCCCTTGCAGCTGCAAATTGTCCTACTTTGGCCAAACAGGCAGAACAACAAATATCAGGATTTCAGAAGACAAAGACTACATCCGGTTTCACCAGTACATCCACTCTGGGCTGACAGACCATACCTTAGATACCCACCATAGAATTCGTTGGAAGAAAACAAAAATAATACACCGCAGCAAGTTTAAATACGAAAGATTATTCAAGGAATCTTCAGCAGCTCTAAAAAAAACGTTCCTGACCTCAACAAATTTGGGTGCATGAAACTACCCCAAATTTGGGAGACTTACATTATGAGAACTTCAGCCCAACTGCCAAGACAACCAAATTAGCCTGGCAGAGGGCACCATTAGGACTTTAGGAACAATATTAGTTTCTTGCTTTCTTCCTCATTTGCTTTTGTTAGTGCTTGCGTGCACATACCATATCTTTATGTTCCTGAAGATGGCAACGTGACGTTGCCGAAATATAGAAGTTATTCATTAAAGTTACCATTAATTAATATACTTTATATGCGTTGTTAATTCCGTAAACTAATTACCAGTTATGTATGACCAACGTATAAGCCTTGCTACTAGAATTTAATTTATTTTGTTTGGATAATTACAAAAATATATATTTTTAATTAATTTAAGTCTGCCTGCAGACCACAGGTTGAGAAACACTGCTCTAAGAGATTCACAGGGAAACTTTCACCATGCCATAATGCTGTTGTCTGTTTCTGTTGGACCATTACATTGGGATTTCTCTCCATTAGTTTTTTGCCTAACCATCTACTTATCGTCCACACAGCATAGCTGAGACTTATAAAGACAACTTTTTTTTTCCGGTCTTCAGTGGCTTAATGATCTTTCTTAGATGCGAACTAAGTATATATATATATATATATAGGGTGATCAAAATTAAAGTATCCCTGTTTAAGGCCTTGTGGAGTGCCATCCAGTCATCCAAATCTGTAAAACTTTGCAGGAATACATTGTGCATCATGCAGAAGCAATATCTGAGGAAGGAGGGTGAAAGTAGTTCCAAAATTCACCACCAGGTGCATTATAAACACCACATGCATGGAATTTGCATGTCATGCAACTTAGCAGGTGCCAGGAGAGTTTAAAAAATGGACACAGGATTTTTTCTTCATTCTGGTTATTTATATCGTCCACAGATATGCCATTAACCTTGCCCCAACATTCTTTGCTCGTGAAGCTGTACTACCTAACCAATTGCAATGCTGTTGCTGCACTATGCGAATTTCATTGCCTGAACATATGTTGACGAGGTCCACTATTTCCATGTGCCCTGTGGCGAATGAGTAGTTGTTTTGAAGAAACAGGATCGTTTGGAGTTAGACGTGGCAGAAGTCACAACCAATCAGCTCCCAACAAGTGAATGAAGTTACTACTTCCTCTATGGTCAGGCCATGAATAACAGCATTGGCTCCTACAATGCACATGCTATCTAGGAAATTCTGTGAAAGATTCTGCATTTCTGCCCATTCATAAGTCAATTTTCAAAATCCTGTGTCTGCAGGACTTTGAAAGTTGACTTACATTCAATTTAACATTTCTTGCTCGAGTGGAGTTGGATGCTGCATGGCTAATGTTTGTGGATGGTTTAGTGGGGAGATGAGGCTCACTTTCACCTGAACGGAGCTGTGAATACCCAAAATTGCTGGGTACAAGCTATGCAAAAACCCACATGCAATCTAACAGATTCCTTTCCATTCACCCAAAGTTACTGTCTGGTGCTGGTGTACAGCTTCATTTATCATTGGACCATTATTCTTTGAGAATATTCACCAGTCTTGTCCTTTGACCTGCTCAGTTACTGCTGAGAGGTATCACAATATGATAAACAATTTTGTTGTTTCATAGCTACAGAAGTGCCTGTGCTTGGATTCAGTCATTTTCCTGCAGGATGGACCTTTCCACACATCAGTTGATCCATACAGGAGGTTCTTCTAGAACATTTCATGGAATCCAGAGTGATCGACCATGACCATGCATTCCTCACTACGTGGCCACCTCGTTCGCTTGTCTGGAAATTTCTCAGACATGATTTATTGGGATCATCTCATCTTAACTTGCTAGTGCTGAAAGACAGCATAATGCAGCATGTACACATCAGTCCCAACCAGCTGCGTTCTTCCATTGAACACTGTGCAAAGGTTGCAGTTTGTGGTATACCAGGAAGGGCAGCACAATGAACAGCAGCCTGTGAATGTATAATGGAAGTGAATAAAAATGTGTTATTTATGCTTGTCGCTTTTCTCCTTCTTACACATACACAGAAAAATTACTACATCTACGTTTGGTACATTACACAGCACTGCCTGATGTTGAATATTGGAACTACTTTTTTTCTTTCGGATTTTTCCCTCGTGCTTCTGCATGCCCTACAATTCATTCTTGGAAAGTTTTGCAGCATTTGGATCACTGGATGGTTGCTCCATGAGGGCCTTAAACAGGGATACTTTTAATGATTAGGCATGGAGGATACTTTGACTGGTCACCTACTTTGCAGACCAATAATAAAGAGATAGTTATGTTGGATTATGGTCTGGGAAACATTGCCAACACTGCCATTCATCCTGTTGGTTAAATTCCATAATTAGCCATCTCACTTTTTTTTCTTTTATATATATATATATATATATCAATGCCATACACAAGACTTAAGAAGGAAGAAATCGGACATTTTTCTTCAAAAGTTATAGGTTCTATTTGTTGGGAAACACCTCTTGAGAATGCTTTTCCAGGTGTAGTAGATGGAATAAATGGGGAAGTGGAGGAGATTTGGTGTGTTTGCAGTTAGACTGGGGAAAAAAAAAAAAAAAACTCGAACTGAAAAAGGAGTGTTTGGTTACTGCTGCTCTTTTTTAACAGGTCCACCACCAAGTAAAGGAATGATCACCATGGAGCAGTGACTATGGAAGTTTTTGTAGGAAAGACATGGAGCTGAAACGGTTCATCTTTAGGATAGTGTTTGAATTCAGTCAGTGAAGGAGATTGTCTATCAACTGACTTTCTTTCCTCTGCATAGTATCAAGAATTTTTTGAGATTTTTTAGGTGCACCATCCCAAACATATGATCAGCATTCTGCAGGTGGGGCAGAATGCTGATCATATGGGATGGATGAAAAGTAGCATCTTGAGTGGAAAAAAATGCCTAGTTTTTTAGTGGTAATGAATCTGTTGACATGTTTAGGTCACAGGTAAACATGTCCATGGAGTGAGATCTGATCCTGTCAGATGTGAACTGAGAGATTGATTTCACAAAAAAAAAAAAGTGCATTTTTGTAGCTTGAAGGAATAACCTTTCCTCTATTGAATGATGGTAAGGAAGTTACTGTTTAAAGCATTGGTTTCAGGCGATCTTGAAGCTCGGGATGCCTGAATGTTACATAGTTGGTTGAATGTGTAAGATGAATGAAGTGTATTGTCATCAAAGTTGTGGATAGGATTAGGGGTGATTGAGAGTAGGTCATTTCTGTGTAGGAGAAAGAGTAGATGATAGGACTGAGCCTCCTGCATTGGCAGAGATGCAGAAGAGAGCCATCCACTATGACATACAGTGAACAACTAAAAGAAAGCTTGCTATCGATTTACAGACGGCAACAGGTAAATCAAAGGATGGCAGTTTACTGCACCTAAAGGTCTGCATTCACTGAACATCAATGAGGCATGAATGCTCACCATTGGTCCAGTTGCTGATGTTCTGCTCTGAATCTTTCCACTCTTGAAACACTTTAACTACAGTACTCCACAAACATCCTACAATATTGGCTCTTATTGAATGCCACTGTTCTTCAACTAGTACCCTGACGATCCTGCTTTCAACCAGTACTCTGATAATTATGTTGATCAGATATACTTAGATAAACATTGTTAAATCATATGCTTCCACTATCATATATATTGGCTTTCATTGTGTTATGAGTACTACCTGTCAGGATGAAATGGCCAGTTGTGAAATAATAGAGAGATTGTAATATTTTGAACTGGGCTGTGTGTGTGTGTGTCTGTTAAAAACACTCATGGATTCAATAAAAAGTTTTATTAAAAGATATCAAAATATAACTATAGACTGCTTCTTTTTACAGTAATATGTTGTAAAGAATACATCAATGAAGTGTTTGGAGATGTGTGTTTGTGACAGTTTAATGTGGTTCCAAAGATGACCAATGTGAACAATCAAAATGACCATCCGATATAAATTTTTAGTTTTTGATTTATTTGATTTTGTATTAGAAAGTTTCCTTGCACAAATTATATGGATGGCAGCTGTTGTGTTCTCTATATTTGAATATAGAGATAACACTATAAGTAGCAGCAGAAAGGGATACAAGCAGCCTGCCCAGAATCTAGCTTTCACATAATTATAATTGGAAAGTTCAAATTGTAAAGGAAGATTCTGCTACATTTCCACAATAGCCACATAGAATTTCAAATATTCTTATATGCTTTCCATAGGAACATACCTGCGAATTAACTTGTAAACTCATAATTGAAATTTGGAAAATGGATGTTTTACAAATGTAACATGTGGAGTCATATCAACAATGAGAACCACTTGCAGTCATCCAAACCAAATCTGTTACTGATTACAGAACAACTACCATCCACCTCTACTATCTAAACTATGCTTCACATAATTCCTTCCCTCACAATAGTGATATGTCAAATATAACATTCCACTTCAGTATACCAAACCTTAAATTCATTTGTTTGATCTGCTGTGGCTCAGTTTCCTTACCACAAGTTTTCTTTTGTTTGCTGTTTTTATTGTTTTCCAAAATGTGATAATTGCTCTGACATCTTTATTTATTTTTAAAGTCTGATTTTTTGCAGTCTGAATATTCAAACAATGAGGTCATCTTACTTGTGGACTTCAGTGTCTGCAACTCAAACTAGTTTCTATTCTCCAATTCCACTGACCAAGCTGCCAAGAATATGCTCCAGATGCTGAAGTATTAGCAGCGACTTAACATAAATAGTCCATTCATCAGAATACCTGATAATTTCCTCATCCTGCCAACATTCTTGTGTAGAGGCTTAAGTGCTGTGAGGACATTATGTTGGAGGTTTAATGGATTTTTTACAACACTCAAAAAGAATTAAAATAGAATTTAATACTTCCTATATTTCGTCCTAGTCACTAGGACATCTATGGGGATTACAAAGACAATTAATGTAACATGCACACAAAAACTTACAATACTAAGCCCAACCACGTGGGTGACAATAAAGTCCTATCTACGTGGAGCGCCCTGTAAGGGCAGTAGTAGGTGGCCTGGAATGTAAGGTGGGACCTCTGGTGATGACTGTTTCCCAAATCTTCGGAAGCTTAATGCAACCGTATTTGTTAAGATTTGGTTGGTTTCTGAGAGCTGCTGCTGCTTCTAAGAAAAGTCTCTCTTTCTTGAATTTGCTGTGGTGGAGCATGGTGGTTTTCTTCCATGATACTCTGTGGGTGGTGTCCAAAACATGGTCAGCCAAGCCTGAATGGCCATAGTTGTGTTTAACGATGTACGACTTGTGTTCCTCCAGGCGGATGGATGCTGATCTGCCTGTCTGTCCAAAGTACGCAAGCTTACAGGAACAGGGTACTTTGTAAACTCCAGGCAGAGATAGAGAGGAGGGAACTGATCTTTCGTAGAACGGATAAGGGTAGCCAGTTTGTGGTAGGGCTTATATGCTGTGTGTAGGTTATACTTTTTTAGTATCTTGGCTATTTTTTCCAAAGTGCCACGGATGTAGGGTATGGTGATGGCATTTTTAAATTCTTGTTGATGAGAGGGATGGGGACTGGGGGAGGAATTGATTATTTTTTTGATGCTGTGTTCGCTGTAGCCATTGGAGAGGAAAGTTCTGTGTATGTGGTTAAGCTCAGTAGTGAGGGCGGTTCCACTGGAACAAAGATTGTGGGCTCTCTTGGTAAGGGTTTTAATGATGCCATATTGTTGTGAGGGGTGGTGGTGGGAGAGTTTGTGAATGTATCTGCCTGTGTGTGTGGGTTTTCTGTATACAGTGAAGGCAAGTGTATCATTAGGCAGGCGCGTGACTAAGGTGTCTAGGAAGGGTAAACAATTGTTCTTTTCCTATTCCATAGTAAACTGGATTCTTGGATGTAGGCTATTGAGATGACCGAGGAAGGAGTCTAACGTGTCTGGGCCATGAGGCCAAATAGAGAACACATCATCTACATATCTTAGCCAGATAGAAGGTTTGAGTGGGGCTGAGTCTATGGCTCGTTTTTCGAAATCTTCCATATAGAAATTGGCAAGGGGGGTGAGAGGGGGGAGCCCATGGCGGTTCCCTCTATATGCTTGTAGATTTTGTTATTCCAAGCGAAATACCCAGAGTTGATGGCGAAGGAAAAGAGATCTAAGATGTCAGAGGGAAAAACGTTTTCTAAGAGAGATAAAGTGTCAGTTAAGGGAAACCTACATCCAAGAATCCAGTTTACTATGGAAAAGGAAAAGAACAATTGTTTACCCTTCCTAGACACCTTAGTCACGTGCCTGCCTAATGATACACTTGCCTTCACTGTATACAGAAAACCCACACACACAGGCAGATACATTCACAAACTCTCCCACCACCACCCCTCACAACAATATGGCATCATTAAAACCCTTACCAAGAGAGCTCACAATCTTTGTTCCAGTGGAAACGCCCTCACTACTGAGCTTAACCACATACACAGAACTTTCCTCTCCAATGGCTACAGCGAACACAGCATCAAAAAAATAATCAGTTCCTCTCCCAGTCCCCATCCCTCTCATCAACAAGAATTTAAAAATGCCATCACCATACCCTACATCCGTGGCACTTCGGAAAATATAGCCAAGATACTAAAAAAGTATAACCTACACACAGCATATAAGCCCTACCGCAAACTGGCTACCCTTATCCGTTCTACGAAAGATCAGCTCCCTCCTCTCTCTCTGCCTGGAGTTTACAAAGTACCCTGTTCCTGTAAGCTTGCGTACTTTGGACAGACAGGCAGATCAGCATCCATCATCCGGGAGGAACACGAGTCGTACATTGTTAAACACAACTATGGCCATTCAGGCTTGGCTGACCATGTTTTGGACACCACCCACAGAGTATCATGGAAGAAAACCACCATGCTCCACCACAGCAAATTCAAGAAAGAGAGACTTTTCTTAGAAGCAGCAGCAGCTCTCAGAAACCAACCAAATCTTAACAAATACGGTTGCATTAAGCTTCCGAAGATTTGGGAAACAGTCATCACTAGAGGTCCCACCTTACATTCCAGGCCACCTACTGCTGCCCTTAGAGGGCGCTCCACCTAGATAGGACTTTATTGTCACCCACGTGGTTGGGCTTAGTATTGTAAGTTTTTGTATGCATGTTACATTAATTGTTTTTGTAATCCCCGTAGATGTCCTAGTGACTAGGACGAAATATAGGAAATATTAAATTCTATTTTAATTCTTTTTGAGTGTTGTAAAAAATCCATTAAACCTCCAACATAAAAACCTGCCAACATTCTTAACATTTTTTTTAACTAAATCTTTCTCCAAGTATTATTATTATTATTATTGTTCCGGGAAACTCCAAGGAGTCGACAGACTCATCGAGGGAGGCCCTAACATCATGTCAAGAACAACTATTCAACATTCACACAGTATCTATCATACCTTGCCTTGAACTCATTCACGGTCGTAGCACCCACAACAGACTCTGGAAGCTTATTTCATAGTCTGTTGTGGGTGCCACAATTCCCATATAATCTACTGGTTTATTTGTTTCTGCAATGTCACCACCTGGATGATATACTTTTGCAAAGTGCACACTCAGTAACTCAACTATCTCAACTCATTCAGTTACCCCCCTACCATCGGCATTCTTTAAAAGCAATCTGCCATGTACATTTTTCCTTTTACTTGCTACATATCTAAAAAACTGTTTAGGATTCTCTTTAGCCTGCATGGCCAATGTTCTTTCGTAATCCTTTTTTGCTTTTCTTACCACACTCGTCACCCTTCTGGCCTGCGCTTTATACCGTTCATGTGCCTGCCGGTCACCCTTCTTAAATTCCCTCCATAGTTGTTTCTTTTTTTGCAACTCAAGCTTAATGGTGTTATTCATCCAGTTAACCCCTACTTGATTTATTATTCGGACTCTAGGTATACAGTCAGCCATTGCTTCATGCAAGCACTTCTTAACTACCTCCCATGCACTATCAACTTCTAGTCCTTGCAGTTGTACATGCCATGGCACTGAACCAATCAAACTCCTAAGCTTGTCATACTTTCCAGCCCGATAATTCCACATGTACCCTGTCTTAATTGAAAATTCTACACCTTTAGCCACCTCCCAAGTTAAGACCCTATGATCACTCTCACCGATTGGTGGCAATGTGGTCATATCTGTTACAGCGAAATCCTCAGATGTAATTACTAGGTCAAGCACTCTCTGACCCCTAGTATTTTCCATTACATGCTGTCGCAGATAGTTATCCCTTAATAACCGCATAAAATCCAGTTCCTTCCTCCCATGTGTCCTCTCCTCACTCCAATCAATGCGACCATAGTTGAAATCTCCCATAATAATCACCCTCCTTCCACCCATTTCTTCTATTTGCTTGTGCATACTGTGACCACCATCTTTTCCATCACTTGGTCTATAGCAGCACCCAATTGTATATTTAGTTCTGCTAGCCACAATCTCACACCAAATGGCCACAAATGTGCTCTTTTCTCTATCCTGCAATTCAACTTCTATTCTCCTTGGCTGGAGCTCATCAGCTATCATCAACAATACTCCTCCCCCCATTTTATTCTCTCTGTCATTCCTGAACACACTATATCCATCACATTCAATCCCACTAGTTATATCATCTACAGTCAGCCATGTTTCACTAATACCTATAACCTGTGGTCTGGAAGTGCCAACCATAGCCAAAAACTCTTCCTTCTTGTTCCTAATACTCCTAGTATTAGTGTACATGAATTTAAGACCCCCATTAGCCCCAACCCTACCTTGATGCCTTATATTAACTATCCCACTCAGATTTGTTGTCCTTGTTTGCTCTGGCATATTATATTCCTTCTTACATTCAACTGCCTCCATAAGGACTGTATCTCTACTCCCCCCCCCCCCCCCCTAACAAATCTAGTTTCCCTGAATTTGCACATCCACTACATTCAGCAACACTATCTCAAGTCTTCTTACACCATAACCATTCAAATGCAAGCCATCCATCTTATATAGATCCTTTCGCCCATCAAACTCACTCCACACATCCACAAATTCCACACCACTCGTCATACATAACCCACGCATAAAGTCATTCGCAATTATAGCCCTCCTTTTAAACATTTCACTGTCATACCGTGGCAAAAGACTAATAATTCTAACTCTCTCACTCTTTTCTTTTGCTACCTCAAACAATTCATATTGACAATTCATAATCATTCGTACCTGCCACAACAATCATTTCTTTCACCCTTTCCTTTTGTTCTCTAATAGACGCAGTTATGTCCTTTATGGTCGCACCAGGTTGGTACGATTTTGTCAAATCCTCTACTAACACACCTCGTACTAACGAGTCTCCATACAGCACTCTATCCTTCATTTTGTTCATGTTCACATTCATACGTCTATTTTTCCTGTCATACCTTTTATTATTGGTTGGTTCATTCAGTCTACTTTTGTTCATGCACTCTAACTGCTGTTTTGCTCTTTCTATCGCACTATTCAACAACGCGATCTCACTCAATGCATCTATCTCATCTTTTTTGTTCTCTGAGAAACCATTTATACTATCATTCACACTTTCTACATTCACACTCTCACAATTTTCATGTACAACCTTGCCGTTTCTTGTCATATCCCTATTTCCTTCATTCTGAAGGTTGACAAAAAAATCACACTCACGATCCGAAATACACTTCAATTCCTCATTCTCCCTACATTTTCTACACACATTCAATCCTTTATTATCATCTAACCACACTCCGACCGCACTCCGCAAAGCGTACATTTGACAGCTAGTACACTGACTCATTTCTTTTATGCTACCGTTCTTTGATAACGATGGCGAACCTTCATTACAGGCCGCCATTTTCCTTCGCACAGGTGCCATATTTATTTGCAACGTGTTTTGTCAAATCATACGTTATAACACACCAAAAATAGACACCTAAAATGCGCAAGGCAAACAAAACAAAACTACACAATATTAAGTAATTTGTATCGATAACTGAAAATGATACTTATCTTATCTGGAGCTTGCACGAACACTACACATTACGAATTCATCTAGCGGCGACTTCCCGACATAGATTATGTTATAAAACACTTTAGTACACTAACCACGCTAATAAAGCTCCAATAATATACCAAAATTACACACTTAAGTCCATTAAATTGAATCCAAAATACCAATAAATCAACAAAAAACACAAATCTCTCAGGAGCTCTCCGGTAGCACGTCCGTTCACCAGCTAGCCTCGACACCAACACCACAGAAGTATACTGTAGATACGAGTCCTCCTCCTGGCAACTCAAACACTTCATCTTAGTTTCCTTTACTATGGAACACTCTTCACCTAGTCATGCTTAACCTTATGTTCTTTGGAGGATAGTCTTCGTAACGTCTACTCCTCTCTCCAAGCCATGGTTCTCCGACTGTGCCTAAGACATTTCAAGAAAAAAATGCAACATATTACAAGTGGCTCATTACAAAAACTCTGCTTTGTACTTGGCTTATTGTAGCTTACAAGTAATGAAAAAAAAAAAAAAATACGTCTGATTTTGAAGGAGTCAAATGAAGAAAATCTTGGCTTTTTCTTTTCAAACATCTATTTGTGTCTTCTAGTAAATGCAGGATTTGCCAAATCATGCATAAACAACTGCAGCAGATTTTACAGGACTCCTCATTCCATACCTTCTCTAGAAGAATTCTGAATAGCTTGGGCAACAACAGATTTGATCCTGATGGTATCCTTCCTTTCGTGTGAAAACTTCTGCTCCATAGTTAACATCTTCCCTCATATTGTCTTGTCAGTCTTTCCTTTTTTGTCCAGTATATACCTTTATAGCATGGAAACAAACCTATTCTGAGCCACTTCCACAAAAAAAAAAAAAAAAAAAGGTTGATAAATCAAACATCAAGCTTTTGTCCTATGTGCTCTCAAAAGTCATGAACAGCTACCTTTTGGTGGTCTGCCAACTAATTATTGGCCAGCAGTATGAATTTCATTGCTGTTAATCTCGTAGCCATTACTGCTCACTTTTAGGCACAAACATAGGAGTGCTTTGTATGATTGAACCTGACACACAGGCCTACTTATCAAACTCGCTCATCTTGTGGTATGCCTTTTACCTTTTGCATTTGGGTTGCTAGCGTCCTCTGGTTGATTACTATATATCATGGTAGAGAAGACTCCTCTACTGCATCCTACCAGTGCTAGAATACTCTTGAATATGGCACTGTACCTTTGCCACTCTGCCTATGCACAAATGACCTTCTCTCTCTGATCTCAAATCTTGCATATCACTTTGCTGATACTTCATTTGACAAACTACTTTGTAGTGCATAATCATTCGATTCTTCAATATATTCAATAACTGATAACTTAAACTCTGATCTCTTTGATATTCTTCAGTTGAGTGAGAATAAACAAAGTTCAGTGTTAGCAAAATGCAGTCCTGTCTTCTTTACTTGAAAGTTTTCACTTTACTTCCCCTTACTTTTGATAAAATCCAAGTCCAAACATTATCAGATTTCTCCTCTTCAGCTGGCTTTCTCATCTAGCCTTTCTTGGTACAATCTGTCATCACTTCTTCTTAAATTAAGGGGATAAAAATCCCTTTTTATTTTACAGCCAGTATGCGAAACTCTGAGATCGAAAACTACGATATAAGAGTTTCATGCCGAAGAACTATCGGCGAATCCAAGTGTAAGTGAACACCTGGTAGTACAACACCAAGGCAACTCGAAGCAAAAGTGGAGCAAGCTCCCTCACTATCCTTGATATTTTCTCATAATGTAAAACACAGCTCCTAAGAGATGTAATACTGCCTTACATTATGAGGAGAGGTCACTACCCAGATTGGTTTCAACCTTTTTTTGAGATCTCATCAGTGAGTAGGTAGACTTGGATGATATCAAAGTTTAAGTGAAAAGAACTTACATACCTTCACTATACGAATGCCAGAACGGTGTGCCCATATATCATAGGAGCTGTGTTTTACATTATGAGAAAATGTCAAGGATAGTGAGGGAGCTTGCTCCACCTTTGCTTCGAGTTGCCATGGTGTTGTACTACCAGGTGTTCACTTATGCTTGGATTCGTCGATAGTTCTTTGGCATGAAACTCTTATATTGTAGTTTTCGATCTCAGAGTTTCGCATACTGGCTGTAAAATAATAAGGGATTTTTATCCCCTTAATTTAATGAACTTTGCCAGAAAAATTTGCCGTTTGGTTTTTTTTTTATCTTAGTTATAATATAATATATGGGCACACCTTTCTGGCATTTGTATAGTGAAGGTATGTAAGTTCTTTTCACTTAAACTTTGATATCATCCAGGTCTACCTACTCACTGATGAGACCTCAAAAAAGGTTGAAATCAGTCTGGGTAGTGACCTCTCCTCATAATGTAAAGCAGTATTACATCTCCTAGGAGCTGTGATGTACATTATGAGAAAATATCAAGGATAGTGAGGGAGCTTGCTCCACCTTTGCTCCGAGTTGCCTTGGTGTTGTACTACCAGGTGTTCTCTTACACTTGGATTCGCCGATAGTTCTTCGGCATGAAACTCTTATATCGTAGTTTTCGATCTCAGAGATTTGCATACTGGCTGTAAAATAATAAGGGATTTTTATCCCCTTATAATATATTATATAACTTTGCCAGAAAAAATAGCCGTTTGGCTTTTTATCTTATCTCTTCTTCTTCTTCTTCCAAAAAAAAAAAAAAAACAAGTGTACCTTTCCACCCATGGCACTACTTCTGACCTATACAATTGCTGACTGTATAAATTCCAAAATGCTTGACTGTGGAACCTCAAATGTGTAACTTTTTTTTTTTTTTTTGTGTTGAGCCCATACATAAGAGGTTGGTTTATCAACCTATAGTATATTAGTACATTTATGGGTAGTGGGTTGGGAAAGGAAAAACTTGATTTCATTTGATTTGAAAACCTGTACAAGGTATTCCTTGGGAAACACATCGGGGGGGAGATTGTTTCACAGTACAGCAGTAGCAGGGATGAAGGAGGAGGAAGGAATGACTGCTTACATATTTGAGGTAGTATACCAGAAGCCTCCCAAAGAATGCTTAATGCTATCCAGAAGAAAGCAGCCTGATGAAATGATGATCCTTCTCAATTTACATATTCACTTCAATCACTCTGTGACATTCAGTTGCTGCTCAATGCCTTATTGGTAGGTATTCATAGAAAATCTTTTGCTATTGTGAACTGGCTACCATCATTCCTCCAGTTTCTTCCAAGACTCTGAGAACATGATCATCTGTGGTCAGCATCCATTTACTCTTTAGCTTCAAACATACAGAACCAGTCTCCTTTTTCATTCCATCTACCTCTTCTTCAGAGGTAGATGGAATCTCCCTCATTCTGTCTTCCCAAAAGACTACTACTTTCTGATTTCAAGAAGCACATCTACAAATTCCTTCTTTTCCCTTAACTTTTAGCCACTACCCAGCCCACAGTTCTATAACAGGTTTTCAACCTTGTGGAGGTTGCATGACTTATGTGGAGTTGATATAAAAAAAATTTGATAGTTTATAGAGATGTTTTTTCAACCAATTATGTAATATTTTTGCATGCTGATTTAAAATTAAAAAGAGACCACCAGTTGAACAACTCTGTAGCCTCTTCTTGTTTGTATCTGATATTCCAGTCTTTCTTTTAATAGGCTGCTTGCATTTGAGTCTTTATTCTTTCTTCATTTTTACAAATCCAGTGAAGAAAATATGTATATGATTAAGGTTTTTTTTTGTTTGCTGATATTATTTTATTTTTCATGTCGCAATCTTCATTGTCACTAATCTTTGTTAGTAAATAGGATATCTTGGAAGCAGACTTCTTTATTAAAACCATTTTTTTTTTTTTTTTTTTTAAAACTTGTTTGCATTTCATGACAGTTCTCTTGCCTTCAGCAGTCTCACTAGAACTCTACTTGTCTACTGCAATGCATAGATCTTTGTCTACATCACATTTTGCCTGTATACCATGGCTGCCGTGCCTCTGGTCCAAAGTGCAAAACCTCATACTAGGCAACAGCGAGCTACATTGAATGTTATTTGCATATAGCACTAATCTGTTTGAACTTTCATTTATAATTTCATCAACCTGAAGTACTGTGAATTCCCTACACTGCACTGGACACATAACTCTCATAACAATCAGGGCTATTTATCTTATCCAAACAATATATGTTATCTCTATCTTAACCTAAATGCTAATTTGCTAGGCAGCATAGTATCAGCTTTTGACTAATTTCAAGAAATATATGATATATGTTGTTGGAAGTTTTTTCACTTGGTTATACTATAAATTAAATATACCAAGAAATTATATACTTTGTTTAATCCTTTATCCAAATGTAAGCAAACAAGGTTTGCACCGGAAGTATTTTCAGGACTGGGACAACTCGTATATAGAAGCTAATAACTTCACATAACTTGCCTTAGTATCTCATAATGCAAAGCACATATCCTTATGGGTATGTATAATGCTATGCATTAAGGGAAGAGTCACTACTCAGACCGGTTTCGACCATTATTGAGGTCTCCTCAGTGGGAGCCAGACCCAGAGGTGATACTAAGGTTGAAGTAATGCAGGTCTTTTTTTTTTTTTTTTTCGTATGAGTTGCCAAAAAGTGTCGCACCTTATTATTGCATTATGGGATACTAAGGCAAGTGATGTGAAGTTATTAGCTTCTATATACGAGTTGCTGCAGTCCTGAAAATACTTCATGCGCAAACTTTGTTTACTTACACTTGGATAAAGAATTAAGTCAAGTATATAATTTCTTGGTATCTTTGATTTATAGTATAACCGAGTAAAAAACTTCCAACAACTGTCTCTAATCAGAGTAATTTAAAAATAAGGTCTGACACCTTTTGGCAACTCATACATGAAAATATGACGTGCATTACTTCAACCTTAGTATTACCTGGGTCTGGCTCCCACTGAAGAGATTTCAATAAAGGTCGAAACTGGTCTGGGTAATGACCCTTCCCTTAATGCATAGTATTATACATAACCATAAGGATATGTGTTTTTCATTATTGGATACTAAGGCAATTGATGTGAAGTTAGTTTCTATATACAAGTTGCCCCAGTCCTGAAATTACTTCAGGTACAAACTTTGCTTATGCTTGGATAAAGGATTAAACCAAGAATATAATTTCTTGGTATCTTTAATTTATATGATATATGTATCTAATTATAACCTTCTAAAATATGAGATTAAATTGCATTTGTTAGTTGTTGTTGTTTTTTCATTAAATACTCTAGTTTTCCCCTCATAAATATAAAATTGCTGTCTGCTGCATTTGGTAGTACATAAGATGAAATTAAGTTCTAATATCTAGAACTGCAACCTATAACAGTAATCAATATTTTTTTTTTTTTGTGAATCCCAGAGAAGTAAGAGCATCACATTTGCTGATGACTGCTCTGATCTGGGCTCTCCCCATCAAGGAACATTTTATTTCTTGTATCTGTATGTATCTGCTTATCACTATCACCACACAACCCTAATTAGTATCGATGATGCCCTTTGGTTGAAAATAGCAGTCTTTGAATCCCATGTAGGATGCAAAAGAACCTTATAAGTTATTTTCAACAGAAGTTGAGTTAGCTGTTTGGAAACTTATATTTTGTAGTCCACAACACAGGAAAACCAGCTGGAATGCAAAATTAACAATGGACATATGCTGGCTTCATAGCCTTAGTTGCTTCATCCCTAATCCTAAATAATCAACCAACCATACTGCTAAACATTTTCTGGTGAATTCTGCACCTCCAGTCCACAGAAATTAATGTTGAATCATTACTTTTTCACACTAACCTGATGATTCACTGGTTATTTATGTGGCTCCTACCCACAAAAGGTTTATTTTTAAACCTGTAGCACATTCGTACTGTGAGCAGGCTAAGGATTTTTTTTCCTTTCATTTTTATTGATTTTATATATATTTTTTGCATAGTATGAAAACTCTGCTCTAGAAATCAAACATGGAACTTTTTTAAAGCCACTTTAGGCCTCTAATAAGCAGGACGGTGGTCTCCCACCTAAAGACAATCACAAACATCTGTGCCAACAGTGAGATTCAAACCTGTAGCCTGTTGGTTGTAGAGTCTGCTAACCACTCGGCTAACTAACAGTATTGCTTATGGCTAGCTATTCTTTCATCTGCATCTCTTTATGGGGCACTTGCTTACTGAATTATGCATGTCATATCACTAAAGTTGTGAATTTTGGGTGCTGATCTACTCATGGAACTTTCAGAAGGAAAGATTGTATGAAATTCACATATAGTTATTCAGAAATAAATTTTAGATTTACATTACACAAAATTTAATCTCATTCTAATCAGGGGAAAAAAGAAACCTTTATCAATAGCCAGCCTGGTTGGCTGAGTCATTAGCACATCTGTTTTCCAACCAACAAGCTGTGGTTTGAATCCTACAGTGCACGTATAATTTTTATAGTTTTTAGGTGGTAGATGAATTTCATTGTCCAGTGTGAGATCACTGCTTATTAGAGGCCCAAAGTGGCTTGAAAAATTTCACATTTGGTCTAGATCTAGTCAAGGATTATTATAGTGGACCATGTAAAAAATAAAATACAAAAAGATATTTAAAATTAATAAAAATAGGGGAATTTCATTGTCCAGTGTAAGATCACTGCTTATTAGAGGGCCAAAGTGGCTTGAAAAATTTTGCATTTGGTCTAGATCTAGTCAAGGATTATTATAGTGGACCATGTAAAAAATAAAATACAAAAAGATATTTAAAATTAATAAAAATAGAGGGAAAAAATACAGCACCAAATCTTCTCTAGAAACTTCAAAGAAGTTATAAAATATCAGTGGACTATGGAGTAATAACCTTCAGCATAAGCCACCTTAGTAACACTAGTTATGTTAAAACTTTATCTTTTGTTTTCGTTTCATTGCAGAAACCAGTCGATTTGAAATACTGTTGTCTGGTTAGTGAAACTTAATCAAAAGCACTAATACAATCATCTTTAACTGCAAAGAACTTGCAGCAACTACAGGAATAATTTATTATAGTGGACAGTTAATTTAATTTTCTTTAGAAAGCATTGTGCCTTTGGGACTTTGATCAAACACTTTTCAGTAGTTTGTTATAGTGAGTTTCTTTATAATGGTTATCTAAGCTCGAAATATTATTCAAAATTTGTAGTACAACTTTTGTTATAAATACTATATACCATATAACTGTGGAAAGGGTACAGAGGTGGATAATAAAGATGGTTTCAGGACTGTACAATGTTAGTTATGAGGATCGGCTGAGGGAATGTGGACTGCAGAGTTTGGTAGATAGAAGGAGAGGTGATATGATTGAGACTTTTAAACTGTTGAGACGTAGTAACAGGGTTGACACTGGGGAGTTCTTTCGCTTGGTGGAACAGTGGGAAGGAGCGATGACAAGTGGCCATCCCTGGAAGTTATGAATGGAAGCTGTGTGCAAGAAGGGTAAGGAGTGGTTTCTTTGCATGGAAGGTGGTTGAACTGTGGAATGCATTGCCTGATAGTGATGAGTGTGAGAACGGTCAATGAATTCAAGGAGTGGTATGATAGAATTTGTGTTTCCTAGGAAAGACCTTCCATGATGAATCTTTTGACTCCATGGAGACCTGAATAATAATAACAACATATATAGCTGATGCCAGTTTTATATGGATGATTTGCTTAGTTGGCCAAGCTAATTTTTGTTTATAATATTATTGTTTTCAAAGTACATTGGTTAAGACTTTTTTGGTAGTCTGTTATAGTGAGCAAGTTTGTCATAATGGTGTTGAGAGTATACTATTTTTTTTATTTCAATTTTTTTTTTTTTTTTTTTTTTTTTTTGAATAAAAATATCCACTTTTTGCTTTAATGCAGAAACTGTTAAGACCAAATTATGAAATTTATTTAAACGCATTCATTGTTCTGTTGCAGAAAGAAGAACCTAGTCATTACTGCATTGGAAATAAATTTTCTTATAATGACTTTAGACTGAATAAAGATTACACTAAGCCAATTTATGGAGCTACTTCATCTGTGTAAAGTTAAGAAAATTGCTATAATCTGTTACTTGAAAGTGTACCAGATATGATCAAATCAATAAAGATAATCGGAATCAGTTATTGTTTCTTGTGGTGATTTTGGTACCTTATAAAGCTACTAAATAGAAAGAGACATTCTAATAATGCTAAACCAGGTAGATGTTTTAATTTATTTTTAACACAGAAGAAGAGAAGGAACTCTGCTCTACTTAAAAGGAGTGAGTACAGTTCATAATTTATGGTTCAGCTTAATTTTTTGTGACACAAAGAATTTTCTGTATTTGTTTAATGGTTAGTTTGGAAGACAGAAGATATTTTTAATGCACTAATCTAATGAAACTACACTCAACAAATTCATAGCTTGTTATTTTTGCATGATTCATTTATTTTGTTATTACCCTAGCAAATTAGTACTTTGTTTAATTAAGTACATGATTTGTTTGAGCAAACTTGAACACAGTTGAAATATTTATCTATTCCTTAATACTTATCAAGTTGAAGTATTTTGTGAACGTGGACAACATACTGCTCTAGAAGAGTTTTTTTATATATTAGTCATTTATTTCAAAGAAAGAAAATCTGTTTTAATTATAACAGTAATTTATGTTTTTTAGTCATAAAAATCTTCCAGTAGCATGAATCTTTCCAAAATTATTGCTTTGTATAAGATGTTTTGTCATCATCAACATCAAATTCCTGATATGTACCCTATAGGATAATTATGATAGTGCTACATGAGAAAGTTACACCATTACTAACATCCAATCAACACTTTTCCTCCAAATTAATCTGTTGTCTGTCAAGACTCCGATATTATCAATCCATCTACATCTTGGTCTGCCTCTGTGTCTTTTTCCTGCCAACCTGGCAAAGAACACTTGTTTTGCTAATCTTTTCTCTCCCATTCTATTTATGTGACCATACCACCTGAGATTAGCTTTACTAAAAGCTAATAGCATTCTTGAAAGCTAACAATGGCAAATTCTCTCCTAATATCTTCATTTTTAATGAGATACTGCTGTTGATGCCATCAGTTTACTCCACTGATCTTTCTCAGAACTGTCATATCAGAGGTCTTCAGTCTTTGGAGACTGGAGACCTCTAACAAAATAATATTTTGTTATAAATTAAAGATGTGATGCCAAGAAGTTACATTCTTGGTTTCATCCTTTATCCAAGTAAACAAACAAAATTTGTGCGTGAAGTCACTTCACGACTGGACTATTTGTATAGAGAGGCTGATGACTTTTCATCAATTGCCTTAGTCTTACATAATGCAATGCACATATCCTTACAGACATGTATAATGCTATGCATTATGGGAAGGTCCACTACCCAGACTGGTCCGGACTTTTGTTTGAGGTCTCGTCATTGGGATTAAAAGAGGTAAACCGTGAGTAGACATATCGGTACACAATAATAACGGAAAAAACTCACGTAGAAAGATTATTTATTAGTATAATTTTCGCCTGTGTGTCACAGGCATCTTCAGTACATTAAGCTTAATGTACTGAAGATGCCTGTGACACACAGGCGAAAATTATACTAATAAATAATCTTTCTACGTGAGTTTTTTCCGTTATTTATTGTGTACCGTCATTGGGAGTCAGACCTAGAAGTGATACCAAGGTTAAAGTAATGCAGAAGTCATATTTCCATATACGAGTAGTCAAAAGGTATCGCACCTTATTACTAAAATACTCTGGATTAGAGATAGATGTTGAAAGGTTTTCCACTTGGTTATACTATAAATTAAATATTCTAAGAAGAATATGACTTCTGCATTACTTCAACCTTGGTATCATGTCTGGGTCTGGCTTCTGAGGTGATGAGACCTCAATAAATGTTGAAACCGGTCTGGATAGTGGCCCTTCCCATAATGCCTGGCATTATACATATCTGTAAGGATATGTGCGTTATATTATGTGATACTAAGGCAATTGATGCACGAGGGTGGTCTGAAAAGTTCTTGGCCACGACCATAGATGGCAACACTATTGGCAAGATTTTCTTTTTCTAAGTTGGTACATCTGTCAAAAGCATCCATGTGAAATTACAAGTAATTCTATCAAATACTTAGTTTTATACAGCTGTCTGAAGCAAAAGTTGTCTGTATTCCTTGAAATGGATAAAATTGAGTATTGTGCAGTTATAAAATTCTTTGTAAAAGAAGGTTTAATGCCAGAAGAAATTCATTTGAAGTTCATAAAAGTTTATGGGCACTCGTCTCCTTCGTTTTTGACAATTGAGAAATGGGCTGTCGAGTTTAAAATGGCTTGTTTAAACCATTGAAGCTGATCCACTTGGACGTCCAAAAAAGTGTAACAACACTAGAAATCACTGATCAAGTGCTTGATATGGTATTGGATCACCAGCTAGTCAAAGTGCGTGAAATTGCTGAGACTATAGGCATTTCAAAAGAACGTGTAGGATATATTTTGCATGAAGAATTGCAAATGAAAACTTCTTTGCACAAGATGAGTGCTGTGCTTGCTCACAGCAGATCAAAAACTCACTCGCATGAAAATCTCTGAACAGTGCTTGGAGAGTTTTAAGAAGAATAAAACTGATTTTGTACATCGATTTATTACTATGGATGAGACTTGGATTCACCATTACACACCAGAATCCAAACAGCAGTCAAAACAGTGGACAAAAGCCAGTTGTTCAGTGCCAGTGAAGACAAAGCCGGTTCCATTAGCAGAAAGGTTATGGCATCGGTGTTTTGGGATGCTAAAGGCATTTTGTTTATTAATTATCTTGAAAAGGGTAAAACAATAACCAGGGAATATTATTCCGATCTTTTAACCAGACTAGACAAAAAAATTCATGAGAAAAGACCTTGTTTGCAGAAGAAGAAAAATCATCTTTCATCAGGACAATGCACCTGCCCACAAAAGGTGTTTTGGCAATGGTAAAATTAAAGGATCTGCACTATGAATTGTTGGAACATCCACCCTATTCCCCAGATTTGGCTTCCTTTGAGTTCTAACCCTTCCCAAAACTAAAAATCTTCCTTGCTTGTCAGCGTTTTTCTTTAAACCAAGAGATGATGGCAGCTGTAGAGGGGTATTTTGCATATCTTACAGAGAACCACTACAGGGATGGGGTAATGGTGCTGGAGCATCCTGGAATAAATGTATTAGTCTTAAGGGAGATTGTGTTGAAAAATAAAAATAATTTTGAAATTATAAATTCGTTTTTTCGTTGTTAGGCCGAGAACGTTTCAGACCACCCTCGTAAAGTCATTAGCCTCTGTATACAAGTAGCCCAGTCGTGAAGTGACTTCATGTGCAAACTTTGTTTTCTTGCACTTCGATAAGGGATGAAACCAAGAATATATTTTCTTGGCATCTTTAATTTGTAGCATAACCAAGTGGAAAAACTTTCAACATCAATATTTTGTTAGCATTGTAAATAAACATGCTGTCAGTTTTCTTTCACTTCATAATATCTAACAATTGAATTTGAAGGAAATTAGTAGTAAGAATTCTAAAGAGTTTAGGATAGATTCTTTCACTGGGCAACATAGAGGTTGACGGCAGGTGTAACACATTTTAACTTAAATTTTTACCTAGCCATCTTATCTGGAAATATGCTGTTGATTGTATACATTTTTCCTACCACACATATACACCTAACTTACATGTATATCACAAAGAAAAGTAGTGATTCCAGATGCATTTTTGTAAAGAATAATGAGAGAATTGAAGGCTACTCTAGTGGGTTTCTGTGTGCAATATTTATCATCATCATCAAATTCCTGCAATGTACCCACAAGGGGTGTACAGGATATGATAGTACTACATGAAAAAAATTACATCATTACTAACTTCCTATCAACAATTTTTCTCCAAATCAGTCTGTTACTTGTCAAGACTCCAACATTATCAGATCTTATATTTCTATCGTCTAAGGCACTTTGTACCGTATTAATCCACCTATATCTTGATCTTCCTCTGGGTCGTTTTCCTGCCAACCTGGCAGAGAACACTTGTTTTGCTAATCTTTCTTCACCCATTCTGTTTAAGTGACCATACCGCCTGAGATTAGCTCTGCTAACACATTCCTGGATGCCAACAATGTCAAGTTCTTTCCTAATATTCTCTTTATTAATATGATATTGCCATTGATGCCATCTGTTCACGCCTCTAATCTTTCTCAGGACTCTCATATCTGCGATCTCAAGTCTTTGGTCAAGTGTTTTACTTCCGACCCAGCTCTCAGATCCATAAGTTAAAACTGGTTTGAACACTGTCTTGTATACAGCTAATTTAGTGTTCCAACTAATTTCTCTCTTATTCCATATGAATTTATTCAATTGACTTCCCACCATACCAGCTTTGCTGATTCTGTTGTCTATTTCTATATTGAATTTAGCATCTTCACTAAAAATCATGCCTAAGTAGCTGAAATGTTTTACTTGTTCCACAGGTTCTCCATTCACAACACAGTTGACATTTTCAATGATTCTGCCTATTTTCGTTGTTTTTGTCTTTTTATTGCTGACTTTCATACCATATCTATTACAACAGTTATTCAATTTAGTCAGAGAATCTTGCACACTTGTAGCGGATTTATTTTGAAGTATAACATCATCCGCATAAAGCAAAGAGCTGACATTAACATCTCCAATTTTGATATCATGTTTAATACCACTTTCCTTCATAATTTGATCCATATAGATAATGAATAACAGAGGGGATAATGTACATCCTTGTCTTACACCAGATTTAACATTAAACCTGATTTAAACCATTTTCCTGTACTTACTTCAATTCTAACTGCTGACTTACAACTCAAATAAAGACTAAGTATTGCTTGATATAATGCCCCATTGACACCATATAACTGTAGCGTATTGAATAGCTTCTCTCTTGGCACCTTGCCATATGCCTTTTCCAAATTGACAAAACTTAAAAATACAGATCTTTGTTATATTCCCAAGCTTTTTCGACTATTTGTCGTAAAGTAAAGATCTGATTCTGACAGCCTCCATTTGGCCTGAATCCAGCTTGTTCTTCACCCAGCTTTTCTTTCACAATTCTTCTCAATCGTTTCTCAAGTATACTTGCATAATTTTGCCAGGAACACTCATTAGGGAACTACCTCTGTAATTCTCACATTCAGTTTTATTTCCCTTTTTAAATATGGATACTATGAGAGCTCTACTCCAATCATCGTGAATTCGTCCCTCTGTCCAGGTTTCTGAACTATGCAGTGCAGCCACTGTAAGACTTTTATACCACCATACTTCAGCATTTCTGATCGAATATCATCTACTCCAGCTGCCTTTCCACATTTCAAGCATTTAATGGCCTTTTCTACTTCAAGTATGGATATGTATTCCTGCCTGCTTGCTTGGTCAGTGTTTTTTACCACTGTGCTGTCATCACTGCTTGTTTCATTTAGCAGTTTTTCGAAGTAATTACTCCATACTTCAAGGATATCTTTTTCTCCCGTTTTCATGTCACCTTTATCATCTCTAACTCCTTTTACAGCACTCTTTCCTCCATTCCTAAGCTTCTTCAACAACCTCCAGAATATTTTGCCACCTTCTTGATATTTATTTTCTATATTCTTGCCAAAGTCCTCATGACTTTTGTTCAGCTAGTTTTACACAGTGTTTAGCGTTCTTGCATTTGTCTCTGTATTCTCGAAGAGCACAAGCTGACTTATTTGCCCAGGAACTTTTGATATGCTTTCTTCTTTTCCTTCACTTCATGTGTCCCCCATGGAGTTCTAAGTTTTCTATCCTTGCAGACAACTTCACCACATGCCTCTATCTGAATCTATGAGGGCTTTCTTCAAGGCTTGCCACTGAATCTCCAAGGTTTTATTCCTGTTCTCACTCTTTCATTTTTTCTTCAATAATCTTTGTGTATTTTAGTCTACAGTTCACATCTGAGAGCTGCTCAACTTTTATTCACTTTAAAACTTTCTTACATGTTATTCTTTTCAATATGAAATTCAATTTTATCCTGCCCAAGACTAAATAGTGATCACTTCCAATTTCAAATCCTCTGTACACTCTGGTGTCCTGCACCAGGAAAAAAACATCACTATCAACAATAACATAGTCAATGAGACTTTTCTTATTCCTTGCCTCTTCTCTCCATTTGAATTTGTGCACATTTTTATGTTGGAACATGGTGTTATTAATAACCAGTTCATGTCCTGAGCAGAAATCCAACAGATATTTGCCATTATTATTGCTTTGCTCTTTTCTCCAAATTTTTCCAAAATATTTTTGTATGTCTCACAATCATTTCCTACTCTGCTATTCAGATCCCCAACAAGGACCAACTTTTCCTTTTTCATTTTGTCAGTTGATTTTTCTAAAGCATCAAAAAATTCCTCCACTTCTACCTTAGTAGAACGTGTAGGACCATAGGCACAAATTGTCTCATTGTCCAGTTCCCCATTCTGATATATGCCCAAATCACTCTACTTGAGACTGACTGCCATTGAAGAAGATTAGCCTCATATTTTGTGTTGAATACTATGGCTACTCCTTCTTTTCCTTGATTGTCATTGCCTGAATATAGCAATTTGTATTTATTGCTCAGAAAGATCTGACACCAGTTTTTGTCTTTTTTTTGTTTCAGCCATCCCTATTATGTCGATCTGGTACTTAACTAATTCCTCAGCTAACTCCATTTCTTTGTCATTCAGGCTTCTTATTTTGATAGTACCGATCTTTAACTCTGGTAATGTTGAGTTGAGGTGTGTTTTCAGATTTGTTCCAGTAGCTGACTTTTCACTGTTTGCCCTGGTTCCCTGGCGAAATCAACGGGGGCCTTGTTTAACCGGGCGACGCCCCAGCCGGCATGAAATTTTGTCATGTTGTACCATCATTTTTTATTTTGGTTTAACCAATAAGAATACAATTTCGTCGGCTAAATCCCAAATTGCCAGCCCATCCTTGTTCGTTCAGTATCCAAGTAGATACCCAACAGGCTGCACCAAGAGAAGGTGAGGATTGGACATTAGGTCAGAAGCCCTGGTCGGTTCTCCGCATTTCTTTAAAGGCTATGTGGAGGTCTCCTCTCAGTTATACAGCTTTGTACCTTAACACCCCAATATTTATCAAATCTGGTTAATTACATCAAATCTAGTACACATAACTAGTTGTTTGGAAATAAGTGACTGATAAAAAATCAGTAGTTACCTGCTTCTGTGGAAGTAATGCATAATTGCTTCAGGAGATAGCTAATCATACTCTGTGATGTAATACTCTGGTAATTACACATTACCAATTTAACATTTGTAACTCGTAGACTTGGCTTCTGCTTTTGTTGTGTAAGAAAGTTTGTAATAAATGTGAAGTCTGTGTTTAATGAATATAATCTATATATCTTTGAAATATACCAGATGATTAAAGCAACTTCTTTGGAAGTTTCTTCAATCTCTTGAAAACAATATTTATATACTGGAATCATATGACACACTCACTTTCAAATTCTCTGTTTTATTTGAAAGCCTATGATTTAACGTTAATTCCAGGTAATTAACAAGGTAACAGAACTCATTACCTTCTTTGTTCTTTAGAGGAAAATTCATCAAATTCCTGACATGTACCCTCAAGGGGTGCACAGGATATGATAGTAGTACATGAAAAATTTACCTCATTACTAACTTCCTATCTACAACTTTCCTCCAAATCAGTCTGTTACTTGTCAACACTCCAACATTATCAGATCTTATATTTCTATCGTCTAAGGCGCTTTGTACCATATCAATCCACCTATATCTTGGTCTTCCTCTGGGTCGTTTTCCTGCCAACCTGGCAGAGAACACTTGTTTTGTTAATCTTTCTTCACCCATTCTGTTTAAGTGACCATACCACCTGAGATTAGCTCTGCTAACACATTCCTGGATGCTAACAATGTCAAGTTCTTTCCTAATATCGTCGTTTTTAATATGATATTGCCATTGATGCCATCTGTTTACACCTCTAATCTTTCTCAGGACTCTCATATCTGCAGTCTCTAGTCTTTGGTCAAGTGTTTTACTTCTGACCCAGCTCTCAGATCCATAAGTTAAAACTAGTTTGAACACTGTCTTGTATACAGCTAATTTAGCGTTCCGACTAATTTCTCTCTTATTCCATATAAATTTATTCAGTTGACTTCCTACCATACCAGCTTTGTTGATTCTGTTGTCTATGTCTATATTCAATTTACCATCTTCAGTAAAAATCATGCCTAAGTAGCTGAAATGTTTTACTTGTTCCACAGGTTCCCGGTTCACTACAGTTGACATTTTCGACGATTCTACCTATTTTCATTGTCTTTGTCTTTTTAATGTGGACCTTCATACCATATCTATTACAACAGTTATACAATTTAGTCAGGGAATCTTGCAAACTTGTAGCAGATTTATTTAGAAGTATAACATCGTTTGCATAAAGCAAAGAGCTGACATTAACATCTCCAATTTTGATATCATGTTTAATACCACTTTCCTTCATAATGTGATCCATATAGATAATGAATAACAGAGGGGATAATGTACATCCTTGTCTCACACCAGATTTAACATTAAACCATCTTCCTGAACTTCCTTCAATTCTAACTGCTGACTTACAATTCAAATAAAGACTAAGTATTGCTTGATATAATGCCCCATTGACACCGTATAACTGTAGCGTATTGAATAGCTTCTCTCTTGGCACCTTGTCATAGGCCTTTTCCAGATCGACAAAACTTAAATACAGATCTTTGTTATATTCCCATGCTTTCTCAACTATTTGTCGTAAAGTGAAGATCTTGGCCTGAATCCAGCTTGTTCTTCACCAGGATTTTCTTCCACAATTTTTCTCAACCGTTTCTCAAGCATACTTGCATAGATCTTGCCAGGAACACTCAATAGGGAAATACCTCTGTAATACGCACATTCAGTTTTATTTCCCTTTTTATATAATGGTACTATTAGAATTCTACTCCATTCATCAGGAATTCATTCCTCTATCCAGGCTTTCTGAACTATGCAGTGCAGCCACTGTAAGACTTTTATACCACCATACTTTAACAATAAATTGTTTAACCGGGTGATGCCCTAGCTGGCATGAAATTTTGTCATGTTGTACCATCATTTTTTATATTGGTTTACGCCAATAAGAATAGAATTTGGTCGGCTAAATCCCATATTGCCAGCCCATCCTCGTTCGTTCAGTATCCAGTTAGATACCCAACAGTCTGCACCACAAGAAGGTGAGGATTGGACATAGGTCAGAAGCCCTGGTCGGTTCTCCGCATTCCTTTAAAGGCTATGTGGAGGTCTCCTCTCAGTTATACAGCTTTGATACTTAAGCACCCTCCACTCTCAATCTCTGCTCTCCAGCTGTTGTGAAATAGATGTTTGTTAATCTTCAGGTTGGTAGATAATTCATCATTTAGAAGAACTCCATTTTTTTTATTATTATTATTACGGGTATCTCCATGGAGTCAGTAGACTCATCGCAGGAGACCCAAACTATCAAAACAATATCTATCATATCTCTTCTTGAATTCATTTACAGGCGAAGAACTCGCAACTGAGTCAGGTAATGCAGTCCATTCATTCATCACCCTCCAGGCGAAAAACCTTGTTCTCACACCCTTGTTAACCACACTTTTCTTTAATTTCCAGGGATGACCCCTTGTTCTTCCATCACTATCACACAGCTGAAATGTTTCCCCTGCATCAATCTTATAAAAACCTTTTAGTAATTTAAATGTTTCTATCATATCCCCTCTTCTCCATCTATCAACCAACATTTGCAGTCCACAATCTCTCAATAGGAAGCATTTTTTACATCACTCACCAACTTAGTCACTCTCCTCTGAATCCTCTCCACAACCTTCTCATCCCCAAGAAATCCAGGTGACCAGACTTAAGCATAGTAATCCAAATGTGGAAGTATCAATGCCTTATAAAGGGAAATAATAACCTCTTTATCTCTGGATGTTAATGCGCTCTTCAATATAGCATTATTACTCCCCTCATCCTTCACCTGGATCTCTACTATAGTGCACAAACCCTCATTTCTAATCCACTTTACCACTTGAGGCTTTCCCTCCTACATTTCACCTGTGAAATTCTAGTTTCCCTGTCCTGACATACTCACTTGCCTAGAAAACAACAGTCTCTCTAAATCCCTGTGCCCTTCTGTATTCAAATGTAATCTATCTCTTGCATGCAATGCTCGTCTCTCCTCAAATGTACTCCATGCACGCACATATTCCAGACCTCTTTTCCTGCTCATTCTTGCTATCATCTCATTCTCCATCACTGCTCTTCTTCTCCCCTCCACATTATCATATACAGGCATCACATTCACTATCTTTCCTCAGACACATTTCTACTGCACTATCTCTAACATCAACCTGAAATCTTGTGCTACATGTTTCACGCTACCTCTCAGGTCATTTGTCCCAACCATTACTATGATTTCCTCTACACTTTCACCCTTCTTCACTGCCATTGCCACTCATTATCATTCCTCCAGTAAGCACTGCTCTGGCACTCTCCTCTGCATACCCCAAATCACTGAATCTTCATACACTTCAACTCAGTCTTCATTCCTTCCATCTCTTTTCTCAGCAGTTCTATTTTTCTGTCCACACAGTCTGCTTTCAGTTTAAATTCACATATATAATCATGGCTATTATTATTACTGTGATAAGCGCTATACTAAAGTATTAGAAATTATTCAATTTGTAACTAGTCTGTAATTCAGTAACAAACTGTGGATTGTTTCTGATGTTTCAGTGTTGTGATTGTTGCAGTTATAATTTGTGCTCTGATGATGCTTGGTGAAAAACCAGCAAAATATTGGTAAGTTCAATAAACTAATTTATTTTTTCATCTCTTTGTATTGTTTATTCTGTGAAGCAATACTATGAATGACAAATTGATTTTTTTTTTTTTTAAATATTTTACAGGACTACTGAAAGTTGCAGAATCCTGGAGTTCCTTGGAATATTGCTTGAACATTGGTGCCTTATGTGATAGGCAGAATTTTACTCATAATTTTTTTTGAAAAAATATTGATGCATAAAAATAACTTGTAAACAAGTTATGAAGTGAATTTGATGACAACAGGACTTATAGAAAAGATGCAGATGATGAGTTTTTGTTATGTTTATGTGCAGGCACCCTTTATGCAAGCAAAAGAAGAATAAGAATAACCAAAAAATGCTGAATGTATTTTCTCAAATTTTAATTTGAATTGGAGAGTCATTGCAAAATATGAGATTAGCTGTGATCACGAGAAGATATTGCACTTCATGCATACTAATATTAGGGGTATCAAGAATAAGAATGAGGAGTTTGGCATTGCTTAATTTTTCTCAGGCTAAACTTGTCATTAATGTGACTTGCCTGATGGATGATGATATATGGATAGAATTTAAGGGATATCGTATTTTCAAGGAGGATAGAGACAACAGGATGAGGAAAAGGGTAATGTTAATGATAGCAGAAAAATTGGCGCCAGTGTATAGGTTCAATACAAAGGCAACATCATGCAGTGCAGTTAAAACTGTGATGTGAGATAAGAGGCCAGCAGGACAAAATATATAGTGTGTTGTATGCTGTAGGCCATAGTTGCAAGGGAGGCACAGACAACATCTTCATTGCAAATTAACTCAGTGGGTATGACTGTGTAACTGTTATAGGGAGATCTCAACTGTGGAGACATACCTTTGAAGAAACAGAGGATTGCATGGAAGGAAGGATGAAATTTATGTAACTATTAAGATATAATGGAAGAAATATAGGATTTGAGAGCACTGGCCAGTGTTAGATTCGTCAATAACCAAGGTCCCCACATAGTTACCGACTGGAAGAGAGTCATCATGCGTTCTTGAGCTGGAAGGCGGCTAAGCATGTGGAAAATATTTGGTTAAGAAGGGGTATATGTAAAACTACAAAACCAGTGATTACAACAAACTTGAAGAACAGCTTGGAATCATAGCATAATAAGCTGCAAGGGAAGGATGTTAATAGTCCATGGGAAATAACAGTGTTTCAGGGAAGTAGTGTCAGGGCTGCACTTATGCACGAGACTAGCTGGGGCCCCTGGAGCACTCTAGTGCTTCCAGCCCTGCCCATCTCAGGAAAAGTGTGAGTATGACCCTGTTGCGTGTTTATCCTCCTGACTCATATCTGGAGTCAGGAGGATAAATTTGTGAGAATTAAATGGATGAATAGCATCATTAAGGTTTGGAACAGACAAAGGCACTTTTTAGGCAGAAACATTGAAAACATCAACTGCATCCTGAATGGAGAACCTATAGAACAAGCAAAACATTTCAGCTATTTAGGCACAATTTTTAGTGGCAAATTAAATTTGGAAACAGACAGCAGAATTAGCAAAGCTGGTATGGTAGGAAGTCAACTGAATAAATTTGTGGAATAAGAGAGAGATTAGTCAAAACACTAATCTAGCTGTATACAAGACAGTGTTCAAACCAATTTTAACATCACATCAATGGTAGTATCTTATTAAAAACAAGGTTATTAGGAAAGAACTTGACATTGCTAGCATTCAGGAATGTGTTAGCAGAGCTAATCTCAAATGGGAGAGGAAAGATTAGCTAAACAAGTGTTCTTTGCCAGGTTGGCAGGAAAAAGATCCAGAAGAAGACAAAGATGTGGGTGGATTGATACAGTAAAAAGTGCCTTAGAAGACATGAATAAAGTATAGTGCAAAAAAAATAAAAAAAAACAGTATTGAATAAATGTGTTATGGAGTAAAAGGGTTTTAATAAATCTATTTACTCTGTTAACAAAGAAATATGTGTTTACACATGATACGTACATACACAGCTATTGGTGAAATCTTGGTCGAATAAAGAATTAACGACAGTAGATTCATCATCATCTCATCCGCTTGATAAAGGGTTGAGTCCACTAAGAAGAAAGGTTCTCCACTTATCGCGATATTTAGCCATCTCAATCATGACTCTGTAGCTGGGTAGATGGGAATGTTTTTTCAGCAACTTTATCCAAGTACTTCTTGTCTGCCTCTAGGTCTTTTTCTTCCTATATATATTCATTCAGACCTAAATATGGGGGTCTATGAGGGGCCATTCTCTGAATATGACCAAACCATCTCATTTGATGCTTAATGATTATGTCTATTATATTATCTGGGAAGTTTAAATCTGTTCTAACTTGATCATTAGTCTTGTGTTGCATCCAGTAAGTGTTATTAATTTTTCTAAGGCATTCCATTTCAAATGCTTGAAGTTTCTTGATTGGTTGTTGAGTTAATCTTCAGGCTTCTGAAGCATAAGTAGCCGTTGGGATAATAATTGTTTTATATTGTGGAGTTAATATGTGCAGAAAGTGTAAGGAGAATGAGGATCTCGAGCGTGTTTCGGGTGGCAAGAGTGATATCGTTAACGATAGTCAGAATGTAGAAAATGGCGGTGTGATAGAGAATTGCATGGTAGTGCCAGATAGATGTGAGAGCATCATTGAAAGTGTAAATGAAGGTAGAAAAACAGAACGATTGGATGATCTGATTGATAATGAAAATGGCGAAATAAATGCAAGTAGTGAAATCACACGTTTGAACGGAGTGGTACACAGAGCAAAAAGGCAACTGGAGCGTATGGAAAAATGTGTGCTGAATGTACCGACTAATAAACGGTAAAAGTCTGTGACAACAAATAATAGAATGTTTGTAAACGTCAATAAAATGAAGGAGCGAGTGCTGTGTGGGGATTTGCTATTAAGAGGTGTGATAGTTGAGAGTTTAACGAAATCGTACCAGCCAGGTGCGAACATAAAGGACGTCAGCGAATCTATTCGAGTGCAAAAACAGAGGGTGAAAGAGATGATAATTGTGGCAGGAACAAATGATTTGAAAGAAGACAATATGGAAATGATAGAGGATGTGAGGGAATTAGAATTACTTGAGGTAGCAAAAGAGAAGAGTGAGAGAGTTAGGATGGTGAGTATTTTACCAGAGTATGACAGTGAAGTGTTTAGAAGGAGGGCCATAATTGCCAATGATTTTATGTGTGGGTTATGCATGGAGAGTGGTGTGGAATTTGTGGATGTGTGGAGTGAGTTCAATGGGCGAAAGGATTTATATAAGATGGATGGGTTACATTTGAATGGAGTTGGTGTACGGAGGCTTGAAAAAGTGTTGATGAATGATGTGGAAGTGGATGTACAGACTCAGGGAAACTAGAGATTTATTAAGGGGGAGAGAGCAGATATGCAGACTTTAGGGAGGCAGTTGAGTGTATGAATGAGTATAATATGCCCGAGCGTGTATGAAGGACAACAAATCAGAATGGGATAGTTAGTATAAGGCATCAAAGTAGGGATGGGACTAATGGGCTTCTGCAATTCATGTACACTAATGCCAGGAGTATTAGGAACAAGAAGGAAGAGTTTTTGGCCTTCGTTGGCACTCCAGGCCACAGGTTGTTGGTATTAGTGAAACATGGCTGACAGAAGATGATAAAGCTAGTGGGATTGAATGCGACGGGTGTAGCGTGTTCAGGAGTGACAGGGTGAATAAAAAAGGGGGAGGAGTGTTATTGATGATAGCTGATGAGTTGCAGCCAAGGAGTATAGAAGTTGAACTGCAGGATAGAGAAAAGAGCACATTTGAGGCTGTTTGGTGTGAGATAGAATCTAGCAGAACAAAATATACAATTGGGTGCTGCTATAGACCAGGTGATGGAATAGATGGTGGGGATAGTATGCATAGGCAAATAGAAGAAATGAGTGGAAGGAGGGTAATTATTATAGATGATTTCAATGACTGGAAAGAGGAGAGGACACATGGGAGGAAGTAATTGGATTTTATGCGGTTATTAAGGGATAACTATCTGCGACAGCATGTAGTGGAAAATACCAGGGGGCAGAGAGTGCTTGATCTAGTAATTGCAAATGAGAATGTGGCTGTAACGAACATGACCATGTTGCCACCAGTTGGTGAGAGTGACCATAAGGTCATGACTTGGGAGATGGCTAAAGGAATGGAATTTACAATTAAGACAGGATACATGTGGAATTACCGGGCTGGTAAGTATGACAAGCTTAGGTGTGTGCTTGGCTCAGTGCCATGGCATGTAAAACTGCAAGGGCTGGATGTTGATAGTGCATGGGAGGTGGTTAAGAAGTGTTTGCAGGAGGCAATGGTTGACTGTATACCAAGAGTCCGAATAATAAATCAAGTAGGGGTTAAATGGATGAATAACACTATTAAGCTTGAGCTGCAAAAAAAGAAACAATTGTGGAGGGAATTTAAGGAGAAAGGTGACCAGCAGGTGCAGGAACAGTATAAAACTCAGGCCAGGATGGTAACAAGGGTGGTAAGAAAAGAAAAAGCGGATTATGAAAGAAAATTGGCCATGCAGGCTAAAGAGAATCCCAAACAGTTTTTTCAATATGTTGCAAGTAAAAGGAAAAATGTTCATGGCAGAATGATGTTAAAAAATGCTGAGGGTAGGGAGGTAACCGAATCAGTCGATATAGTGGAATTGCTGATCGAGCACTTTGCAAGAGTATATCATCAGGTGGTGACATTGCAGGAATGGAAGAACCAACAGCCTATGCTGGAATTGTGATGAATGAAGTAGAGGTAACTAGTCTATTACAGGACCTCAATGTCAATACATCTGTGGGATTGGATGGTATACCAGCTCGTGTCGTACGTGAAGCAGCTAAAGAATTGTCAGTGCCCTTGACCATTTTGTTTAATTTGAGCCTCGGGTCTGGGTCAGTCCCAAGGGGGTGGAAAGAGGGGAAAATAGTTCTGCTGCATAAATGTGGTTCCAAGGCTGCTGTTGAAAATTAACGGCCAATCAGCATAACAGGAATCATTATCAAGGTCTTGGAGAAAATAGTCAAGAGGAAAATACAAGATTGGATAGAAGAAAATGGGATATTGTATCGGGGACAGCATGGTTTTGTGAAGGGTAGGTCATGCCTCAGTAACTTGCTCGTGTATTATAACACAGTGACGGCTGAACTGGATAAGGGTAATGGGTTTGCAGTGATTCTACTGGACTTTGCTAAGGCCTTTGACAGGATACCACATGGAATTCTAATCAGTAAATTGCAGCAAATGGGGATGGATATAGGGTTGGTGGGATGGATAGGAGGATGGTTGACGGAGAGATATCAGAGAGTGGTTTATTCAGGAGTAGAGTCCACAAGATGGCCTGTGACTAGTGGTGTGCCACAAGGATCTGTTTTTGGACCACTGCTGTTTAATTTGTTCATTAATGATATAGGAAAGGATCTGAGAGGAACAGTTCATTTGTTTGAGGATGATGCAAAGTTGGGTAGGGCAATAGTGAATGCAAATGATGTCAAAATTTTGCAAGAAGATTTGGATAGATTGGAGGTCTGGGCTAAGGAGAATGGATGTCAGTTTAATGTGGCAAAATGTAAGGTTATACATTTTGGGGTGAAAAGATTAGCAGCAGTTTACTACATTGGTGGAACTGTACTCCAGGAAATTGATGAGGCACAAGATTTAGGAGTGTTGGTGGATAATGAGTTGAAGTTTAGGGGGCACATTGCAAAAGTGGCCAAATCAGCTCATCAAATCACTTGGTTGCTGAAGAATACGTTGACAAGCAGGTTATTGTTCCTCTGTATCAAGCCTTGATGAGACCCCATCTCGACTACTGTGCCCAGATTTGGTTACCTAGGTTTCTTCTTGATGGAGAGGAGGTTGAGAGTATTGAGAGGCAAGTGACCAAGATGATAGCTGGAATGAACCTTATGAGAACAGGTTGAGGATTTGTGGGTTGCAAAAATTGGTTGATATGCAGAGGAGGGGAGATATGATTGAGACATTCAAATTACTGAAGGGTTTCTATAAAATTAATTCAGAAGATATTTTTGGGAACAGGGCTGGTTGTGGGAGGACTACAGGACATCCATGGAAACTGGGCAAAAGTGTGGTTAGTAAAGGTGTTAGAGCTGGGTTCTTTACTTTTAGAGTGGTGAATGAGTGGAATGGGCTGCCAGAGTCTGTGGTGGATGCTGTGACAGTGAATGAGTTTAAGGCAAGGTATGATAGATACTGTATGAATGTCAAATAGTTGTGATGAATATGATTTGGGGCCTCCCTCGATGAGTCTAATGACTCCCTGGAGTTGCCCGTAATAATATAATTTTAATTTTAGACTCGTTGGGATTTTTTTATTTTTCCATATTTTGTTTAGTTTATTCATGTTGATCCAACCTAGGTTTAGCCTCTGTTTTACTGTTTCCATATTGTTGAGGTTACTAGATATAAGACTGTCAAGGTAAACATATTTATAAACTTGTTCCAGCAGGTGATTTTTCGAGATTTGTAGAAATATTTGCTTCTTCTCTACCTATCTTCATTATTTTTGTTTTATGAAGATTTATTTTCATACCATAAGTTCTACAAGAGTCATTTAAAATATTAATAGTTTTTTCTAGCTGTGGTTTAGAATCTGCTAAAATAATAATATCATCCACGTATTTTATGTGATTAATGTTGCTACCATTGATTTTTACATCTGGTTCATCAGCTATGGCTTTACAGACTTTTAGGAAGATGATAAAGAGTTGAGGTGAGCGAGTGCACCCCTGCATTACACCTTTCTCAACTCTGAAATCCGCAGTTTTAATGTTGTTCGTCTTAACAAAAGCTTCGCCTTCTCCATAGTAATTTGTAATAAATGTTAAAATATCAGAATCCATTTTTACTTTTTTTAGGATAGTAATTAATTTGTTTCTATTAACTCAATCAAAGGCTTGCTTAAAATGTATAAAACAACAGTATATGGGCAGGTTGTATTCCCAATATTTTTGTGCTATATTATTAATGGTGAAGATATGGTCTATAGTGGATCTAAGTGGACTGAATCCTGTTTGGGTTATCCTCTATGATTTTTTCTGTAAGCACCTGTGTTCTCTTTTGTATAATTCGAATGAATAGTTTATAACTATGACTTAAGAGTGTTATGGGCCTATAATTTTCACATATTCTTTTGTCTCCTTTTTTGTGAATTGGTATAATTGTTCCTTTTCTAATTTATGGGTTATGGGTGGTGCCTTTTCATATATCATCTTTTCTATTATACTTTCCTCCTCCTGTTTTCCAGTGAGTTGAAATTACTCCAGTATAAAGAATTTGATTGAATAAATTCATTAAGAAATTAATGGCTTCCTTGCCACCATTTTCCATAGTTCTATAGATATTTCATCTTTACCCATAGCTTTTGAGTTTCATTTGGTTTATTGCATTTATAATTTCTGTTGGGGTTATGGGTGGTGCCTTTTCACATATCATCTTTTCTGTTATACTTTCCTCCTCCTGTTCTTTTTGAAGTAATGCTTGATAGTAGTCCTTCCAAATTATTTTAATATTGTGTATTGACCCAGTTTCTAGATTGTTTTTATCTTTCATTGTTAATGGTTTATCTTTATAGATCTTAGTTAATTCTTTGATAATTTTGTATACCGTTTTATTATAATTTCTTTTATTAGCTTCTTCGCACAGTTTTGCTTTTTCCTCCAACCAGTTATTTTTGGCAGATATGCACATTTTATCAATTTTGTTTTTAAGATTCTTATAATGTTGTTTATTTTCTTCTGTATTTTTTTATATTTAATATATGCTTTGCTGCTCTTTTTTCTTCTAAAGTATTTAGAATTTTAGGGATTATCCATTCATGATTTGGTCTTGATGTTGTACCAAGTATGTTTCTTGCAGTACTTGTCACAATTTTTTTTTTTTTTTTTTTTTTTATTTAAATTAAGGGGATATTAAATCCCACATTGTTTTAAAACCGAATAAGAAACTCAAAGATTGGAATCAGAGAGTTTCTTGCCGAATATAGTATAGTAAACTATATAAAGTATCGGCGATCACTAAGCGTCCGCTAAATGCAAGTGGCCCAGCACGTAGTGCAATACCGGAAATCTCGCAGAAAAGTCGCAGCAAATTTCCGGTATTGCACTACGTGCTGGGCCACTTGCATTTAGCGGACGCTTAGTGATCGCCGATACTTTATATAGTTTACTATACTATATTCGGCAAGAAACTCTCTGATTCCAATCTTTGAGTTTCTTATTCGGTTTTAAAACAATGTGGGATTTAATATCCCCTTAATTTAAATAATGTTTTTGTTGCCGAAATGAAGCTTATTAGCTCTTTATATTTAAGTAACTTGTCACAATTTTTTTTACTTTGATTTTATGTATTTTCTATATTGTCGTAGGATAATCTTCTAAACTCATTTCCTATTAGTGTCTGATATCTTGCATAGATTTCTCTTTCAGTTTTGACAGGTCCACTTTGTTGATAGGAGTTCGTGATTTACGATACTTGAATTTTAGTTTAATTTTTGCCGCAAGCAGTTCGTGGTCACATGTGATGTGTCAACCTGTCACACATGTGATGTATGACAGGTTGCTCCATCCTGTTGGAATACCTGTGCACGAAATGGAATGTTTTTTGCATGACACATCATATGCAAATCCTGGGTGAACAGAACTGACATTGTTTTTGTAGATTCGCTATTCAATATCACAATTACACCACTTTCTTCAATGAAGTAGAGCTCAATTATGCCATGACTGGAAACCACTAACCATGCTGTCACCTTCTCACTGTGGGTTTCTCTTGGACAAATTCAGGTCTTGAGAAACTAAGAAAGCTATATGTTCGTCTGTTTACATGACTGCTTAGATAGAAATGCACTTTGTCCAAGAACCAGACATTATGAAGGCAGGATGGATCTTCGTAGATGTTGGTTAGCATTCATGCACAGTATTCCTGCCATGCAACGTAATCTGTTGCTGTTAAACACTGACCTTCCTGAATGATGTACGAAAAGGCACCCAGCTCCTTAATTATGATTCTCTATAGTGACTGCCTCAGTATCCCAAGTTTTACTGCTGTTCAGCAGTAAAACTTGGGATACTGGATGCCTTTTGCATTGCAGCAAAACACTCTCCGGTATATCAGAACCTCTCGATTAAGGCAATGATGACACTATTTCTTGTGGCACGCTTAAAGAAATGATGAACAAACATAGGGAAAACTAACACTGATCAACAAGATTTTTTAACTTAGATCAAAATATTTTTAACCAGCTTTAACAGGGATTTTCATGAAACCCAGTTTGGAACTATTGGAACAAATAATTTCTTCGAGTTAACAAGGAGGTTTTTGTTTTATATTCTCCTTTCCTGTTATAAAATGTTTTCAGGAAGATAGTTTCTTAACATAATGTTCTGTCTCTATCCTGTTCCTGTTGTCACAAAAAAGAACTAACGTTTTTTGAACCCTTTTGCTGTTAGCCAATATAGAAGTTAGCTTGTGCTAATTTATTTTCTTTTAGAATTTAAAAAAAAACAACTTTATGTTATTTTTTTTCCAATTCAAAGTTAACCAAAATTGTGACGCTAATTATGCTTTATTGAAAATCTTGCTTAATATTTTTATACAAAGCTGAACATTCTGCATCACCTCCATCATACTTTCAAAATTTAGCAATTATATATTTTTCAAAAAAGCCAGTAGATACATAAGGCACCCAACATTTATCTTGCATATCTTTGCTTTTTTCTCTCTCTCTCTCTCTCTCACTCACTCACTCACTCACTCAGTCCAAATGAGTTATCTGGACTTGCATCACATTATGTGGTTTTTTTTGAGTGAGAAGAATCAATGTTTGGAAGTGACTTATTTCAATCTGTGAGACCATTTACCAGGTGGTGAACATCTATTTTAATGGTTGCTTTTGGTGTATGGAAAAAAATTTCTCTGAGAGTCAGTTGAAAGTTTTTTTTTTTTTTACATACTGCAGGTGCTTTATATTTCAAGTCCCAACCAAAACATGCAACAGAACTACTTGTCTGACATGTCAACTGCTTCTGTTATTCTTTATGGTGTTCTGTTACACAATAAGGCTTCATTGCTGGCTTAATGTTCTTTTTCCTGATGATTTCATGCAATTTTTATGACATAGTCAATATGCACATATCCCACTATTTTTACTATCCATGCAAAGACAATGATCACGTGATACATCAGCTAGGAGATTTCATGTACTATAGGCAAAATTGCAAATATTTTCCTCCAGGTAGCAGGTGAAGACAGAAGTACTTGAGTTTAACTGAATTACATAATAGATGTCCTCACATGCTTACAAAATTCAGATTTGTTTAAAAATAGTTTCTGCAGAGATTTTTTAAATGCAAAAGTGTGCTCAAGAATGCTCTAGCTTAGCAGTGTAAAGATTAAACCTCCTTACATACCTGACAGTAATGCAATTACTTCTAAATCACCAGAGAAATTACAATGCGTCATTGTATATTATCCTTTGGTTCAACTTGAACATATTTTCAAAAATCTGTTTTTATTATGTGCACAGTACGGAAGGCTTCTCAGTTATGCAAAGAACTGGTATTTAGCTTGTTAAAGATACCAAGCAATTTTAAACCTGGTTTTACTCCATTTTTTCCAAGTAAGCAAACAGACAAAATGTCAAGTTTGAGCCTGCAATTTGCGCAAGACTAGCTGATCCCACAGGTAGTGCAAGACCAAGGCAACTCGTGGTAGAGGTGGAGCAAGCTCTGATCACTAATCTTAAAGTGATCAGAGCTTGCTCCACCTCTACCACGAGTTGCCTTGGTCTTGCACTACCTGTGGGATCAGCTAGTCTTGCGCAAATTGCAGGCTCAAACTTGACATTTTGTCTGTTTGCTTACTTGGAAAAAATGGAGTAAAACCAGGTTTAAAATTGCTTGGTATCTTTAACATAACTATACCCAAGTTAAAAATACTTTCTACTGGTATTTAGCTTGTTTGGAAGAGAGTCCAAAAGTGCTATTCTGTTGCACTCTCATTGCACTTGTGATTAACTTCATTTCTGGAAGAAGACCAAGTTGTGAACAAGTTCCATTTTTTTCCCTCTTAAAGTATGTAGTAAGACAGGTTCAGACACATTGAAACCATGCTTCCATTTCTCTTCCAAATTACTGATACATGTTTTGAGTCACAATAAGTATAAATGGGTGATTCAGAGACAGTAATTTAAAAATAAAATTTGGATGATATTTAAAATTCATAATAAAATGTTAAAAAAAAAAAAACTGGGAAAAGCATATACAGTAAAATCCCGTTTTTACGTTTTCCTGACATTTACGTCATTTTCCGTCGGTCTCGTCTTAAGGATATATTATTTTCCCGCCATTAACAACGATGTGGACGTTATTTCCCGTGATTTGCGTTTTTTTGTCAGGTATCAATACTGATTTTCGAATCGTTGTCTGCGGAAATTGCGCATTTCTGTTCCCATATCGCTGCTTTCGGTTGTAGTTTCGTTTCCGCCATCGCGGTGACTTGCACGCTTGCAGTAGTGATGAGCGATACCGTGATTTTTCAATCACAGTAAGAATTGATAGTGCAGAATTTCTGCTACGTAATTTAGCGTGTGAGAGTTGCTTTCAAGTTGCGGTGGTGGATATATTGTTTATATATATATGGAGAAAAAAGACAGAAAATGTATTTCGGTAGAAGAAAAGATGCCAATTCTGCAATGTGTAGATTGGCATCATTGGCGTACCCAGGGAGGGGCCCCCCAAAAAAAAGAAACAGGGAAAAAACTTAGAAACATTTCAAAATTCTTTTTTTTCTTTTTTAAATTTATGTTGCGTCGTGTCCTCTATTTCTATACTACTTATGAATTAGCGGTCACATAAGGTGGGAATATCCTCTGGCTCTCGGGAATCACGGCCGTTGTGAACGCAAGGCGAAGTAGTAGTGCTCGGACGATACTTTGTTTGCCCGAACCGGACCAGAGACCATGGATATCATGTATTGGCGATCATTGCAGATGCTCAGTCATAGGTCGTATGCAATGCGTAGTGTGTACTGTATTCTCATATCGTCTACTCAACTCGGCTTCCCCCCCCCCACTCCCAAAAGATTAAATCTTGAGTACTCGGCCCCCTCCAAGATTAAATCCCGAGTGCGCCACTGATTGGCATGCCAGAACACGTGTACATTTAGCAAAAGATCTCGGACTCTCAGTGTTCACTTTGAACACTATAGTAAAAAACAGGTCAAGCATTGAACTCAGGTGCAAAGCAATGTGGTGCAATGTCAAAAAAAAAAAAAAATGGAGAGCAAAAACAATCAACAATTAAAGATCTTTTTAAATAGATGAATGTAAGTAATTGTAAATTTATTTATTTTCAGTTATTAAATTTTGTAATCTAGTATGTAGAGTCGCATACTAGCAGTAAGTCATCTTTTAGCCTTTTTTTGTTTTTTTACATTTCCTGCTATATAGACTTGTTATATTTAATGTATATTTATATTTTATTCACTTTCTTTACTTTCAATATCTACCTTCAATTCTTTATTTTAATTCTATATCTATATTCAATACCTCGTCCTTGTGTTAATCGATTTATTTTATTTCTGCCTTAAACTGATTACTCTGATAATCCTATCTTAAAACAAGCTATTGTGCTAAACTACGAAGGCTATCTATCTACTTGGCCGACTACAAATTGTAAAATCGATTTAGACAAATACCTTTTGAAAGCCAGCGAACTTTTGTGTGAAGCAGCAAACGATTGAAATCTTCGTTTTCACTACAAAGTTGGCTAAACAATCTGTCACTCAATGAATTGCTTCTAATCTTGTTGACTACTCTAATAACGTAATGGAGCGACGTGTGCAAGCGTTCACTTAAATTTTTCGCAACCAAATGTTGATGATGAAGAACACAATGTATAGCGAGTACATTTGGTACTGCTTGTTTTAAATGCGCTATGAAACCCTTGTGGCGCCCTGTCATTGCTGGAGCACCATCAGTAGCAGCAGACAAAATATTACGAATAGGAATGTCTTTCTCTTGAAAAAACTTATTCATGATATTAAATACAGATTCTCCCTTTGTATCCGCTTCCAAGTTTTTAGCAAATAATAATTCTTGACAGACCTTTTCTTCTTTTATGAATCGTACGTATGATAACAGTAGTGATTCATTATTTGGGAGAGTTGATTCATCGAGTTGAATGGAAAATTGGCATGTCTTCAAATAACCGCACAATGATTTTTCAACGTCTTCAGCCATTTCATCGATTCTTCTTTGCACTGAATTATTGCTCAAAGGAATTTTCCTGATGATATCTGACGCTGGCTTATGAAGCACAGTGTGTTTATTACTTTTTTTTACTGCCGGCAAGATTAATTCCTCACCAATTGTGTGTGGTTTTCCCGCTTTTGCGATTAATAATGAAATATAAGAAGCTTGTAATCCGTCATTATCTTGTTTAGTGGACGACGTAAAAAGTTTTGATATAGTTAGACGTTTAAAATATTTTTCTTCTAGTACTTGAAAATAGGACAAATCTTTATCCTTTTTGTCAGCATGCATTTTAGTCAAATGCTCTTGTAGCCTAGAAGGCTTCGTTTGAAAGCACTTTTCAAATCAAGCGCATGGTAATAATTGGTTCGTAGGAGACTGAATAAAACCATACTTCAAATACTCAATGTTGTACTGTCGACATTTCTTCTTATATTCAGACATAATGAAGTAATAAAATTTGCAAAAATATTCACAAAATAAAAGATTTAATTTACACTTTGTGACTCCACTTATCTATCACACTTTCGACTTGTTGGCAAAGCACACAAAAAATAATGAAACTTATTCCTAAACCACTGGTATTTATAGATTTGAAATCTAGGCCCGAATCGACTTGCATGCATTGACTTGTTTGCGATACCATCGTACTTGTGCTTTGAACAAGTCACTGCAAGCACCCATATTCCTAAATAATAATATTTGGTTAACCGATCAAGTGTTGATCAATTTTATTAATTAACTGGACCAACTAGTTTCGCCACACTTATCTGTTGGCTTCTTCAGGGCACTTACATATAGGTTTAAACACTCTCACAATTATGCGTAACTGCAAACCGACAAGAATAAAAACTGACTAGAATAATTACAAATAAATAGTATCGAACGTGAGTGAAACACGTATCGCGTGTACAAGATCAGCTAGCTGTTGCTGAGGAACTTTCTGTAGTTTGTATTAAAGTTTTCTTCCGTTTTTAAGGTTCTGATTAGGGTTTTCCATATCTCTGGGAGTATTAGGCCTTGATTTCTGTTTTCACAGTAGAACGGGCGACTGTGGCTGCTTCTTTGAACATTCTTGAATGGTAATCTTCCTCTAAGTAAGGGGAACAGCTTTTGTCCCACTCGATGACATGGTTAGTTGTGGAGAAATGAGACGATAGGCCAGAAATGTCCTGTCTGTTGTTTTTGACATAGCCTATGTGCTCCTTTTGCCTGATTTCGAGGCTTCTCGAAGTCTGTCCGATGTAATTAGAGCCACATGAGCATGGAATATTATAGACTCCAGCATATTTGTAGAAAGGATGGTTGTCTTTTGGAGATCTTAGTAGTTTACGAATGGTATCTATAGGTTTAAATGCTACTCTTATTTTGTGTTGTTTGAGGAGATCGGCGAGCTTGTTGGAGATGCCACTTACGGAATTGCAATCGTTTTTATATATTGAATCTCTTCTTGTTCTCTTTGTGGTGGTTCAGAGAAAAGAATTTTGTTGATTTCACTCACGTTCGATACTATTTATTTGTAATTATTCTAGTCAGTTTTTATTCTTGTCGGTTTGCAGTTACGCATAATTGTGAGAGTGTTTAAACCTATATGTAAGTGCCCTGAAGAAGCCAACAGATAAGTGTGGCGAAACTAGTTGGTCCAGTTAATTAATAAAATTGATCAACACTTGATCGGTTAACCAAATATTATTATTTACTAATTTATGATCAAGAAAACAACCATCACCCATATTCCTGTCAAACTATGCTGAATTGAGTGAATTACCTACGTAATAGTTGACCGACATACTACTAGTTAAGACTCTCTGCTGCGTGGATAGAGTAAAGCCTGTATGGCACGATCAATTTTTACAATAGCAAAAAATGAATACATTTTTTAAGTATATAAAAAATAGAAGTTAAAATATCCTGTATGACACGTTCAATTTTTTATTTTGCACGCAAGCGCATTTTGTTCGTCCGACCACGACATTGTCCGAATAATTATAAATAATAAATAAAATAATTACACAAGATATAAACAACAAACCTACAAAACATAACCACAGAAAACAGTATAAGTTTAGAATAATATTTACTTTGTCTTTTACCTCTAGTTAGCAATATAAGTTAGTGCTAACTAAAATTTACGATTTTATTTCTCTCTTGCCATTATTATTTTTACTCGTAATATTAAATTATATAAAATTGGGTTTATTTTTGTACAAATCAATTAGAAAAGTGGTTTTATATATTATATATATTTTGAAATGAAATATAACGAATATATTTGCTACTGTAAACATAACCTATTATACACATATATACGTCTATTTTCTCATTGACATCTATTTCTATATGACATGGTAAATTTTCAAATTATTAAATAATTGAAATAGAAAATTGATAAAAAAATCGATCGTGTAAGACGGGCATAAGATGAATTAAAATGCAATATTTAAATTTTAAATGATTATCTAATCGCAAAATCACGAAAATAATTTTTAAATATATATTATTAATTTCTTCCATAAAGAGCCACCGACTCCTAGACCGCCTGAACGCCCCCAAATGCTTCTGATCCCACTATAGGCCACCTAGAAGGCTTCAGCTCCCACTTTGGGAACCTATGATCTAGAGTATTCCCTCTCTTTCAGATTCACATATTTTGGTCAAACAGACTGCATGAATGAAAGTAATATGCCTAGCAGCGCAAAGTCACTCTGAGGTTGCAAACAATACTACTGACAGCAGTGGCATTGTTTGCAATTCAATCAGTTGAGGGAATCTTCTCTGTTATGCTGATGTAAATATAGCTGAGAAGCTGCTTTTGGCATTTGCCTCCTAAACTCAATATATGGCTGCTCTTACCAAAAATCTGGCATATTGTCATGTGACTGTCAGTAGAATGATCAAGATCTCATCATTACACCCATAGGGGTGTCGAACTTAGTCTGTGTTGGCATTCCTTTTGTTGAGTATGCATATCTCATTCGTATGCCTACAAAAGAAGCCTTGGTGATCAAGATGAAATATCAATTATTAATAACTTAAAGGCTGTTATTTCTAGGTGTCTGTTTCTGCCTTTAAACAGTCAACGTTGAGTGATAATGAGCATGTCTATAACAGATTAATTTCAGTTACACACACACACAAAGCTAATCTTTTAAGTAGTATATAAAATATAGATTATCCTTTGTTATATTTGTTTTTAAAAACATCTGTGGTGCAATGTTGCTTACAGTTGGGAGCCGTTAGATGGTAGTAGATTTGACAGTTTCATTTATTTGCATATCGATTTTCTTGATATGCAAATTGTTTAGCTATACTGGTGAACAATATTCTGCTGCAGAGTAGACTTGGCCCAAAGTGAGAGTGTCGCAATGTAGTAGCAGAAGAACCCCATGTAGAACCATGCAGTTTTTGTATGATGTTGTTATGGGTTCTCCAGATGTCTTTTGAATGATAACGTTCTATCCAAGGTATTAGGGAAATCTTGGAGTTGTAGTGTTGTGTTGTTAAAGCTGACCTGAAGTTTCTTATTTGCCAATTTGGTGTTTAGGTGGAAAGGCTAACCTTGGTCTTATTAAGATTAGGTTTTGGTCTCCGTTTATAAAATATTCCCCAACGGTTCTAAGGTCATTTGTGAGAATATCTTCAGTTACTTCAATAGTCTTATGTTGGATGGCGAGGGCTATATCATCATCATAAGCAAATTTTCTTGACGTAGTTGTCGGTAGATCAGATGTATATAGGTTGAATAAGACTGGTGCTAATACAGAGGCCTGTGGGAGACTTGTTTGGCTTTCTCAGTTTGCTCATTTTGTTTCCCAGTACGACATGAAAGAACCTGTTAGAAAGCATGTTACCAATAAGGTCAACAAACACAACACAACAGAAGTTTTCAAACATCTCTGAAATCCTGCCTCGATATGGGTATTAAGGCCCATATCGAGTCCATACAACTATGCTGAGCCTTAAAGCCTGCTTGCTCAATAGGGATAATTTTGAATATTTTTGGCTTAATTCTGTTAAGGAGCAGTTTTTTTGCAAGGCAGCTTATAACAGCAACTAAGGAGTGCGATTGGACACTAGCCCTCTGCTTGATCTTGAGACTTATTTGGTTTTAATATGCCTATTATTTTTGTTCTCTTCAAAGGCTCTTGGATGGTTTCCAGTCCTTAAAGTATGAGAAAAGAATCTTGTTAGCCATTGATGAGTATTTTTTCAACAGTTAACCAAGAATTCATGATCAATACCATCAAAGCCTGATGCTTTGCCAGTTTTAACCTCCTTTAAGGCCTCGGTTATTTCGTCTGTGGTAAATTCTCTTGAAAATTGGAAACTATCTGCTGCACTTTGTCGTAAGTTTCTGAGTGATCTTTTAATCCCCCCGTGTGTGTTGATCTTGAGAACCTCTAGACAGCAAGGTTATTCGATAGGAAATTTGATCTGAAGTCACCAAAAGATATTTACGGGTGACTCGGTTATTTCCACCTAACTTCTTAATAGGCTCCATGCTTTTCTACTTGATTTTTTCAAGTCTAAATCCTCTGTAGTTTTTATCCATTTTTCTCTGCGTTCGTTATCAATCTTCTGGAGTAATTCGTCAACTATCACAGTTGCCAGATTCTAAATAGTCTTAGTATGGCTGTTCAGTCCTAATTCCAGCCAGGTATGCATTCCTTTCGGAAACCCCTGGAATATACTTTGCTGTTGACTGCTATATTGATATGAGTGCTCCAATGAATCTGTTGTAGTTTTCACACACACAGGTGATATTCATCTTACTACTTTATCCAGTTCTTTTGAAAAATCCTGCCAGTTCGCTTTCCTAAAATTCCATCTTGGTTGTGAAATGGACCGTATTATTGGTATTTGTATTCCTGTTTTTACCAAATGGACGATGTTGGCTATGTGGAAAATCTTCAAGGACTCGTCTTGTGTTTAGCGGCTGATTTTGCAAATTTTAGGTAACAAAACAGGTCTGGGTTGTATTCCTTACTCCATGCTGCAGCCTTAACAGTTCTTTTGCATCGAACATTAAGCTCAGACTGTTTTGCTCAGCCCAGTTTGTTAATGCTTCACCATTTCCATCATTATTATTGTAATTCCACAGGGTGCGAGGCTGTTAAAATCCCCTATGTAGATAGTAGGATGTGGGGATTACTTCGGGTGGCTATTCTACGAGGGAGACATAGATGATAACCACTGTGAGATCTGCAATTCTCGATTTGATGTGTGTATTCTGATATTAAGTGAGCATTCTCTATGTTATTATGTACATAAGTTGCACAGCCTATGTAGCTCCTAGAATATCATACCTTATAATTCTTCCTCTAGATTTCAATTGGTGTTCATTATCTCTGTGTGTGTCTCATGAATGATAGCTATGTCAGTAACATTTTCTGAATGATTTTTAAGAGAGACTGACTTTTAGCAAAGCTGATTTCTTGAATGTTGAGTTGGCAAATCCGGAAATTAGTACCCAGCTTTTTTGTCTTGTGGTCCTGAAAAGAACCGTTCGGTGATTATATAGCTTGTGATTTCATGTGTCTATAGCCAGTAGATCGTTAAGGCTGGCTTCCAGCAATTGCTCTAGCTCATTTAGCATTTCCCACTGTATACCACGTTGAGGCGAGCTAGAAATGCACCCCGAAATATTGTTAAAATGGCATATTCCAATTTTAACAACTTGTTGAATCATTTTTTTGCATCTCGTTTGCATTTAGGTTTCTGAGTCTTCAAAAATGTATGTCAGTGTTTGTAAAATGCATTTGGACCTATTCTTAACAGCTTGCATAGCTTCATAATGTACAGACCGTTACATTATATTTAAACTTTACAGAGTAAAATCGAAATTGACAACGTGTGTGTTTATAATATTCTTAAGACTGTTTTTCCTCTAACTAGATTGAGCGAATGGGCTGTACATAGTCAATGTACTTGCTAAGATTTTGAAAGAGTGCTTGCAGCCCCTTGTCCATCCCTTCATGTTCAATGCATTATCGTAGATTGACCATGAATGTTGCCTAATGGCAATTTACAATCATTCAGAACTTGTTTTACTTTGTTAAACAAAGTCGTGATAATTTTCAATTGGTGTAAAACGTAAACATCTCTCGTTTGGTTTTCCATTATGGTATTAGCTTATAATAATTGCAAACTGGTCTAGATGTAACACACACCTACAGGTATACAGCTTGACAATAATGAAGCATTTATTGGAAGTATGCGACATATGGAAGTGAAGCATGCACTTTGACTAAGTTGAGGATTTCTTAGAGGAAAATGGGAAGATCATTACTCGGTATTACCTACTATTGGCCTTCGTCCAGCGGTGGAAAAATGACTGACGATGGTGATTTGGTATCTGGATCGTTCAGTTGATTCGCAATATTTCGTCTTACGCCTGCTTTTCCATGATTTCAATTAATTCTTCATAAATTGTTTTGGATAAATAAGTAACATTTTTCGAGGTTCTCATGCAAAAATTGGTCAAACTCCGCAATTAATTCAGTGACCCCATAAAATGTCTGCTGTTGGGTGAACTCCACTTCTCATCATGACCTCTGAAGGACAAACCTCTTTCTCTTAAAAACTTCAGTAACTGTTTTCAGTACTTCAAAGCGGTGAATGTTTTTCCACCCCCCCTTTCTTATTCGTTCCTCAAGTTCAATTCGTCCAATATATTCGTTGACTCCCGTGTCATCTCAGATAACATGGCTTGCTTGTGTTTTGTGAAATCTGTGATTTTCAAGCTCTCTTAGAATATTAATTCAGTGAGAAAATGGTTCGTTGTAAGTGATGTTTGTAGAAAACAGTTCGCAAACAAAATATATATGCAACCTTTAATCTTTGAGCAGCTTCTTTCTTTTTTTTTTTTTTTTTTAATGCGTTCTGCTTGATTTTGTGTAAACATCCGCATTACGGTTTTGAAGAAACGCAATGCGTTTCATTGTATGAAATTATCTTTGGTGACAGGCCATTATGCAAAGTCAAAATGAAACTGCTTCTGATGACGTTGTTGTGATCTGTGCTCCGTAAGAATTCTGCCCTTCCTCATTCATAAAAGTTTTTTCATTGTGTTGACTTGCTTAACTAATCATTGAATTCCTCTGGCCTTAGTTGATTTTCTTCACCGTTACATCTTATTTCCGTAGTAAAAAAAAAAGTAAAAAGTTTTTACATTTCGAAACATCTTCGGATCTTTCTATCATTTTACGTTTTTTACATCCACTGCGATACTTTCGCTTGCCAACTTGGTAATTTCCCTAAAAAGTGAAACAATTAAGTATTTCCAAAACTGAAAGCAGTCTGATAATCAGTAGTTCAAGTAAATTACATTTTTTAACATTTACGAAATTCTTTGCGTTTGCTACGTAGGAGAAACTCAACAGTAAATAATGATTTCTTTCTAAGATTACCAAGAAATCCTAAAAGTCTTCGATAAATGTATCTGGTGAGTTTATCAAATAGTTTATTCTCCATGACCGTTATGAATGGGCACAATCTTTGTCACAGAGTGCAAATGTCAGTGTCTCAATAAAGGTATTATATGCGTGCATCATAAAACGACTCATAAGACTTCGCAGGAAATCTTGGCAATGCGCAAGAGAAGGAACTGGATTGGACTTTAGAATTTTCGCCCATTTTGTTGAATTTTTGTGTTTCTTTGGCCTTGGATGTCCTAAAGGTAATAGTAAATCCACCTCTGCATACATCTCAATGCACAGTTTAAGGTAGATGGCGGTGAGTCACTTCAAGTGACCATGTCCGGTCCGAGAGTATCTGATGCCCCTAGCCAAAGAAAATTTAGGCGCCCCTATACATTCTCTCTCTCTCTATATATATGTCACCGCTAAAGTGCGAAAACCGTTAATGTGCACATTACCTAGCTAATCTGCAGATTAACCGATTTGCTCCGTTAACGTGCGGAATCAAGAGTTTTCCGCATTTTACCTAGGTAATGTGCACATTAACGGCTTCCGTATCGTTAAAGTTCAAAAATTTGTTTCTCTCATTTCCTTTCCCCTCTCCCTCCACTTTTAGTTTGGTTTTTTAATAAGTAAACATAATTTTATCATATGTTTTTTTCTTAATTGTAATAATATTTTAAACCGTTTGATTCCTTGTATTATATTAATTGATTGATGATTGATTCTATCAACTAATTTGTTGATTGTTTGATTGTATTAACTTGATTCTTTAGATATCGAAAAATAAATAAATAACATTATGTCAATTTAAGCGTACAGAAACGTTGCTGTTGTTCCAGCAAAGATCTTATTTTCACTTTAACGAGTGCCTAGTAGGTAATGTGCAGATTACCTAGGTAATTTGAGAAATGAAACAATTTTCCGCACATTAACGGATCACCGTAGTTAATCTGCACAATACCTAGATAATCTGCAGAATAACTGATTTCTGCACTTTAGCGGTAACATATATATATTTTGTCATACTCACACAAGTACACGTACACATGTGGATATTTATAAAAATATCATTATGAACATTCTCACATTTTATTAATCAAAACCAATACATTTGTATACATGTATGACTACTCCTAATATCTGTATAACAATAAAATTATATTTTAAATAAGTCTTTGCGCCTCTAGGCGATTGCCTAGGTTCGGCTAATGATAAAACCAGCCCTGCAAGTTCATCTATGATCGCGTTACATCAACGTGAGTTGGGAATAAAAATGAATGCAGGCATCATCGTTCTTGCACCTGATTTTTGTCCATGTGCACCAATCAGGTTTACTTAATTATTGGCTAGTATACTACCACTGCTAACGAGAAGCAGTATTATTCTTGTTTGCTATTTGATTTTCATAATACAGTAGAGCCTTGATTACTCCACATTCCAGTTTATCATGCCCATGTGTCGTGAGTTATTTAAAGCCCCTGGTTATGTCAGCTCTTTGTGATGTTGAGATGGACGTGTATTCGAGCTACTATTCTCCTCCGCCTTTGTTTATGGCTGTCACATTTTCGCTGCAAGCTTAACCTGTTTGTTCGTATACAAGGGGAGAAAAATGAAAAGTAGAAAAAAAGCGGTTCTTTTAACTGAGCAAAAAGTTGAAACTTTAAAAATGGCGAGTTCATGCAAACAATTGCATCCGAACAACTTGGTATAGGAAGAGTTAACGACTGGGAGATGAAAAAAAAAAAAACGGAAAAGTGGTGCTCTGATGATGCCTCTAAGTATGGAATAAACACCACAAATTATATGAAGCAATGTGAATACGAAAAGATGAATCAAGCTTTGTTTCTAGGTTCGCACAGCAAAGAGAGAGGCCTGCCCATATCAGGTCCCATGCTGCAAAGAGAAAGCTTTGATTTTTCCAAAACGAATTTAAGGGGATCCCCTATTTCATAACTACAGGAGGGGGGGGCGGTCACCCCCGGGCGGCACTTGGGATATTTTTGAACTTTTGCAGTTAATTCTAAAATACAGTGTCGAGAACTCATTTCCAAATATTGCAATATTCCAGCGAATTTTCCTCACAATTGCTGTAAGCGTTGCTAGTTGTGAGAAGAGTTTTTCTAAATTAAAATTGATTAAGAATTACCTACATTACTATGAAATAGACTTCGCCAATGTCATCGACGATTTTGCTAACAGAAAAGCAAGAAAAATAACATTTTAGAATGTTGGAATTAAAGTTTTACTTCAAAAAATGAGCATAGTGTTTTAATTTATTTCCCTATACGTCGTTTTAACTTTTTGTAGTATTTTTGGTGTGTATTGAGAAGGGCGACAAACTCGGGGACTGCCCTGGGAGACAAAAGCTCTAGCTACACCACTGCATAGCTAGTGTAGGTTGGCTACACTAGCTATGTGGATTGAGACAGCTCGATAGGGAAGAATTATCAGCAAGTTGTGGAGAATTTCTTGAATTTAAAATTTCATCGTCTTTTCAAAAATGGACGAGTATCGGGGGGGGGGGGTGGAGGCTGCACGCAATTATATCTACCTAAAACTGGATTAAATCTTAAAATGCGAATCTTACATGCTAGACTTCTGTTCGATTTGCATTTCTTTCATACACGTCCGCCATTTTCAGACGATATTTTTGTTTATTCGACCAGCTGTTAATTCTGTTTTATGCGGGACTCCACTATATCTTTACGACTGCCAATTAAATATTATAGTTATTTAAAAAAAAACGCCGAAAAATTACATTTTATTAGGTCACTATTGGTCGCTCAAATGTACAATAATATAAATGGAATGAAGGAATGTAAAGGCCACTAGCAGAAAACACTGAAGTGGATTTTTATATGCGATGCAACATCGCAATGCTTTTTGATGTTTCAAATAGCTCTGTACGATCGGCTACATTCTACACATTGTTGTCTATCGCCCAGTAATAGTAGTACTTCTGTCTGCTAATTGCATTTTCTCTGGCCGAGATGCCTTTATGCATGATGAAAAAAACCGAGTATCCAGAAGAAATAAGCCTACTGCCTTCATCTGAGATCAGTTAACCAATTTGTTTTCAGTTTTTTTTTTTGAATCCATATAAAGTTGTCTGACTGTGATGAGACTTGATCCATTCTAGTCAAAAGTGCGCACGTGTCCCATCATTCTTCTAACTGCGGTACGGAGATTGCTGAACTTTGATAAGAGAAATGCCTTCTTGATGCCACTGCTGAAGTTATATGATCGGGCCAGAAATATGAAGAGTGAGAACTGTAGAATGCATATTTTGTGAGGATGATAAACAGCAACGTTTACTTTCAACACACCTAAACCTACATTAGATTGGGTTGTTGTTAATTAGCAGAGCAGAAGCGATTTAATCTACGAGGCCAGTATTGTCTGTTAACTGCCAGTGTTCTAGCCTGTTGTGTCGTAAGAACCCAATTTAAAGGAGGAAATCACCTCTGATTCATCGCACTTTTACGTGCTTTTCAATGGAAGGCGAATTAGCTGATGAATCCTGCGTGGGGTTTAAAAACCGAAGGGCACGATCGATATCGATTGAGCTAGTCTCCAATGAGCTTACACCATCTAAGAGAGAACAGCTTAAGTGGCTTGTTAGATTTTATGTTATGAACCTGATGTTTTACGGACAGGCATTTTACCTTTCTCTTGTTGAGAAAGGTAAGATGCATAAACTGTGTGGAAGAACCTCTGCACTACTTCTAAATGTGCCGTAAATGAAATGAAAAGAAATTCAAAAATGAAGTTAGCAAAATATCTCTTGTCCTTGCTCCTTATACTCCATCAGTTTGCTTTTTTCTGTCTGAAAAATTTCCTTGGAATGTTATCAGTGGTATTATTACTTTGATGCATTTGTAATACTTCTAGCGCAACTGGAAGAATATGCACAGTTTATTAGAAAGATTTGATTGAAATCTCATCAAGCAGGGTGAGAAACTTTTATACGGATAGTCCAGCAAGATGAAAACTCTTTCTCCATACGAGAATGATGCTTTCTGTTATGGCGTTATCTTATATATAATAAAGAGCAGTAATTTTCTTTGGAGATTCCAAAGAAGTCAGCAGTAATTGCAACATTTCTAAAAGCAGCCAAAATGGATGGGGGGGGGAGGGTCTCCGCATATTTTCAGAGTGAAAAATGAATGGATGATATTCAGAGAAGGAACAAAACAATTAAAATTGGCAAGCAGCCCTCTCATACCTCCCGAAACATTCATGATCTTTCGTAAAGAGCGTAATGAATATTAGCTATCCATATGTATCCCCCAAAAAAGGGGATATGGGGGGGATAAGAACAAGCGAGTTCATTCTAGATTCTTTAAGAAAAATTTGCACAGATATCCACTCATGGTTCTGCAAAGCAACCTGGAAGATAAGATTTTATTTCATCAAAGGAAGATGAAAAAGTTCTTCTCGGATAAACTTTGGAACAGAAGGAACGATTAAATCAGGTAGGGACTGTGATTGGTAAAGGCAGTCCCCCGAAAAGTGGACGAAGTCTTCATGCATCTCACTCGAAGGAGGAGATACTCCATTCAGTATCATCCTTGCGCAAACACTTCTTTGTGTGTGTAACCTCCATTCCATTGCAAATCTAACCTACACTTTTGGTGATGACAACAGTCACCTCCGTGCTGCAGTTGTCAACATTTGCCCTTCAGAGTGAAATGACTTGGTTTTGAATCGCATCTACGATGCCAGAAGAGTAAGGGCTTTCAGCTAAAGGTTCTTTAGCCTCTCTCTTATACAGAGGTGATATCTTCCAAAATCTCTAGTTCCTCCTACACAAACACACACACACACACACACACAGAAATAATAAATTAACTGGAGAACACGTGCAGCTAACAAACAGTCTACTTGTCTTCCCGCATTAGTTTCTGCTGCCATAATTCCTATCAATATCTATTCTGATGACAGTACACCTATTCCACTTTCTCATTTCATACTTTTCACTATTTATAAATCAAAACTCGAACATCTACTACTACAACTTTAATTCAGATCTCCAAAGTACAATTTTTCGTTACATGATTTGATAACGTTAACTTCAATGTTAGAAAATCTTCATCCTGGCTTATTCTCACAGAAACAATACTTGTCTTCAGTCTTATTTTTGATAAATGTACCTCCAGAGACAGATTTCTATTTTATAGAACTCTAACCTTCAATTTTCTTAGCATACGTATTACCACCTCGGCATGAAATAAATTCTTTTCACTTATTCTTGACCTTACTTTGCCTTTGAACAACTATTATAACTTGTACAAATCCAACATTTTCCTTTATTTGGGTGATTTCCACAATACGTAATACACTTACTCAAATTTTCCCATAGTCACTGACCTTCAGAATCAGTAATGATAATTGCACCACTCTCTTCTAAATCTGTAAGCGAACACGCAGCAGCAGCTACTTTCCAATTCACAGTTCAACCAATCTCGTACAACATTTCTTCTTTCTCTTTGTTCATTCCCTCTGCTGCCGCCGTTGGGAACAGCTTCTGTTCATGTATTTCCCAATGTGTGCGGGTCTTTAATTTCAGTCTTAACGAGTTTATTTTTTCTCTTCAACATTTTACTGTTTCGTGACACTAATGTGCTCAACAACCAACTTCTCATGTGCTTTGTGACCATAAAATGTACAGCAATTCATTAACACAGTAATGAGGAGAATCTGCGAGGATTACCCGCCCAGGGCAAGTGGTTTGAAAAGAATAATGGTGCTCTTTGGGTAGGAATATCTGGGTTTGAATGGCATTTATAATGCAAAGAAGTTCCTTGTAGGTGTTAAACTAAAAAGGGAATAGATGGCCTCATGTAATGTGATTTCATTTTTCCTTTCAGAAACTTGAAATTTGCCATCTACTTTGTGTTACTAAACACAAACTTGGTCGAAGATATACTGTATATATGACTAGCAGCAAAATAAATGCCTTCTTGCTTAATCAGTATGAAAACAAACAGAAGTCACCACCATCCTAGGTAGTTCAATTGATAATGATGATACTCTTTCGTTGGAAAGACTTGCGTTTGAATCACGTCAATGAATGAAGAATATAAGATCTTTTCAGCTGAAGATGATTTAACTAGTCTCAGATGACATCCACCTGGAAAGTCGTATTTTTCATCCTTCAAACTTAGTAGAGCTTTAGCTTCTGCTGCTGCAGCCCTGTACAATGTTCTTTCCTTGTAGGCAGTAATGATAATCTCATGCCAGCAAATTACTTTGCACTACTGTAGGGTCACCTTTCTCACTGAGGATTTCTAATTACAATAGTTCCATGTCTAGGATATCCTCCCCTTCCAGGCTGACTGATTTTATTTTACAACTGCTATAGCATGAGAGTTCTTCGACAAGTGGTTAACCAATCTCATGCATAAGTTTTGCATCTCAGGGACTCCGATTTTTTTCTCTGCATAACAGAAGAATATCAGCTGTAGAACATACAATAAACAGACATGTAATATATTGGCTTCGTTGCTTTAATCGTTTCAGCTATAATTCTGATTAACCCAAGCCAATAATTATGTCTAACATCAGAGCTAAAATGAATCAGATTCGATTCACATCATCTGTAACCAAATGGATTAATTCCAGAGCGAGCTGAGACAAGATCTTAAAAATGAAGTGCAGGGTTGTCTCCCACCCTTCATTGTTCTTGGAACATAATGGATGTGCATTTGCAGACAAATATGGAGAGAGTTTTTCAGGATATACGGGAATCCTTTCATATTTTTCAGTAATTCAGGAAAAAAGAAAAGTATCCCCTAAAGAAAACAAAAATGGCTCTTTTTGAAATAGCTATTCATCGCTGCCAAAGTGACTCCATTTCGAAGCAGTTTTGAGTGGGTTAAATCGGTGATACCGTACCTAGCAAAGTTTGAATGATACCGCAGGTTCTCGGTCAACAATACAATGTGTGGAGTGCTTCCGCTGCGCGTGGTTGAAACCTTCTCCTCAGCTACAGAACACTTCGCATCATCAGTTGCCTTCATTGGTCCCGAGTATACATACTCATATATACAGGGTGTTCGGGATAAATTTGACATATTTATAATTAATTATATTTTTCCGTAAGTTACATGTATTAACACACACTTCTCTTCATTTAAAAGTTTGGACCCTTCTTCATTCATATACAAGATGTCAGAAAGGATGGATAGCTGGAACCCACCTGAATCATGGAAGAGAATAACTTGTATCATGATGATTCGTGCCCGCCATCAAAATAAGGATATTACTACTGCTGCCCAATGCTCCCTGAATACAGTAAAAACAATCAGGCATGAACTAGAGACTTGCAATGGTGACTACGAGGATGTAGCAAGAAGAAAGATCCCTAGCAGACGATCTGATTGCGTTCGTACAGCAGAATTCCTCGCAAATCTGCAGGAACAGGTGTTGAAGAACCCTGGCATTGGAATTCGGGCTTTGTTCGTGGAGTTGCTAACTGTAGTCAAGCCCTGGATAACAAGGGTAGCCAATGGTAGGCCGTATGTATGGCAGCAGGATTCGGCCCCTTGCCACACCTCTGGGAAAAGTCAAAAATGGTTGTCTGAAAATTTCTACGACTTCACCAGTCCAAATGTTTGGCCTCCAAACTCCCCAGACCTTAACCCCATGGATTATTTTGTATGGGGCGCAGTTGAAAAAGACACCAATCGCACTTCCAGTAATACAAAAGCCCAGTTAATGGATAAAATTAAAACAGGTTTTGCGGCCCTTCCCAGGGAGACTGTAGCATCAGCTTGTTCGAGGTTCCGAAGCAGAATTGAAGCTGTGATCGATGCTAATGGTGGTTATTTTGAGTAAATCTTGTTGATAGTATTGTAATTAACTCTGCCTGTAATGTTTTTTGTCAATTCATTAAATTTAATAGATACAAAGAAGATTTTCTTTTTCCTTACGAAACTGTCAAATTTATCCCGAACACCCTGTATATATATATATATATATATATATATATATATAAAATAAAAAATCATTATATAAAATTTAGTTTAATCCTTTATCCAATTGTAAGCAAACAAAGTTTGCGCCTGAAAATATCTTCAGGTGTAAGGTATTGCAACTCCGAGCAAAGGTGTACCAAGCTCTCATCACTCGTTTGCTTACACTTGGATAAAGGATTAAACTAAATTTAGTATAGTCTAACCAGGTGAAAAATAAACTTCCAATAAAAAATAAATCAGTTAACGCCTTTTATTCTTATAGGGAGTAGGCGAGGCCTTTATACCCTAACTAGCTTTTGGAGACTGAGTGGGCAGTTCAATCTCCACCGGTAGCCAATCAGAGATAGCTGGCCCATGTCTATCACTAATTATAGCAGCTTATTAAAAAAATAAAAGGCTTCATATTTTTGGCCAAGTGAGCATCTTAACAACACCAAATCAAAACCAAAAGAAATTTACAAACCTTCAGTTCAACTTGCAGTCCTCTTTATGCACTACCCAACATGCTGCCCTCTAGAATGAGTCCCACTCCCTTCAGCAGCTATTTGTAAATAATAATAAAATAAATAATAAAAATGCGAATAGCAACCTGGAATGCGGGCACCACGACCACGTGGTGCCGAATTCTGCAAAGACACATCAGTAATATTAAAGAAATGAGACGGAAGAGTTTTAATCGAGGAATATCGGATATGGACACCAAACTCATCTACAAGGGCAAGGCAGTAAAACGAAACGGAGTCGGTTTGGTGATTGAGTTACTTCCACGATTATGTGATCTTAACTTCGTGGAAGTTAAGATCACATAAAACAGTTGACGGTAAACCAAGGTTATGAGGACTAAAAACCTACAGGGCAAAGACATACTGCGTTTGTATCACTGTGATTTTGCAATTATTAGTACCTTCTTCACGAAACCTACAGAACACCTTATTACGTATAAAAGTAGTAACGTGAGTACTCAAATCGATTATATTATGGCAGACCGCCTATCCCTCAAGTCTTCAAAGATTGAGAGTGGGAGAAGCGCTCACCACGCACGATACACACCAACAGTGTGGATTACATGCAACGAGAGGGACCTAAGCTCGGTGAATAGAATATTGGATGACTTCCAGCGATACTGCACTAAACAGGCTGCACACTATTCAGATATATCTAAGGGGCCGGTAAACGGCAACAAGGAAACCAGATGGTGGATGGAAGAAACGAAAGACAAGTTTCGTAATAAGAAGCTCATTTTCAAACAATGGCAAGCGAACTAAAACCGAAAAGGACCGCATTGCATATCAGGCAGCAAAGAACGATGCAAGAACTGTAGCAATGATTTTTATGTACGAATCGAAACGGCCAGAAACGATAAGGAAATCTTCAAGATCGCAAAACAAAAGACATCTTAGTTCAAAAGACATCAAGGGAGTCAGATACATGAATCAGAGTAATCAGATGAATCAGAATCATCACAGAATCAGAAGTAAAGAGAGCAATTGACAAAATAGCAAACGACAAAGCCCCAGGAACTGATGGGATGGTCTACCTGCTGAAGTGTGGAAAAGGAGTGTGGTAGATGTAACCTTCCTGACAAATCATTTCAATGGGATTCTAGCAGAGAGAATGTCAGAGAAATGGAGGAAAACTATCTTATATCGGTCTATAAAAATAAAGGAGATGTGTGACTCTGCAAGAATTAGAGTCATAAAACACCTCATAAAATATTGAGCAAGTGCTTGATCAGGGATTTCAGAAGCTAACAAACATCACTGAAAGTCAGGTGGGTGGATGCTTAGGAATATCCTCAATAGATGCCATTAGATCAGAATACACTAGATCAGAAATTTACTACAAAGGCACCAAGATAACAAACATACCCTAAGATTTTTTGACTTCCCAAAGACCATTGATCGGGTTCTGCAGAAATTAATATGGCAAGCGCTGAAGTCGCAGACGGTCCCAGAATACTGTATTAACAAAGAGGTAGAAGACATGTACCGGAATGTCACAACCAAAGTGATAGAACTAGAACACATGGATATCGAAGTGTAAAAACATCAACGATTGGTGCTAAGCCTGCTTCTGTTTAACTTGGTCAGGCACTGCCTAGCAGCAGACAATCAACGACCTACCCCCCTCCCCATGGGATATTTTATACTCTAATGACATTGTTGTCCTGGCGAGCGATTACCCGAATGACTAACAGTTGATGCTAGATAAGCGGAGAATAGCTCTTGAAACTGGTGGCTTGCGATAGAAGACTGAGTGTGTGCTGTGCTTTTTGAAATGTCCATAGCAATATCAAGATACTCCATTCTAGAAGCTTGACAGCTTCAAGTACTTGTATTCAATCCTCACAAAGGACAGCACCATCGACGAAGACGCGGGACACCGCACGAACCTCGGCTGGATGAAATGTAGAGCGTTTCTGGAGTATTGTGTGACAAAAGGATGTCAGTACGAGTAAAGAGGATGATATATATATATATAAAGCAGCAGTACGATCCGCCATTTTATACGGCGCGGAATGTTGGCCTCTTAAGACACAAGAACAAAAGCTATACGCCACTGAGATGAAGATGCTGAGGTGGCCTAGAGGTGTTAATAAAGCTCCCATGTGAGATTCAAAGTTGAACTATTGCTTATAAAATAACTGATAGCAGGGTTGGAGACGCCTTGCAGGTCACTAACGCGGAAGTAATGGCAATGTGTACGGAACCGAGAGAGCGTGGTAAACCCGGATTGACGACCTGGAACAGAATCTCCTGGCAATTATGAACGCAGAGAGCCGATCCCAACTGAATGATGGCGAGTGAAAGAAAAATCTGTTCATTAAATGGATCTTTAAGAATCTAAACTTGAATCGCTGCCAGTTCATCGCCTTTCACTTTAATCTTAGCTTAAATAAGAAACATATTCAGCAGCTTCCTCGCTATCTGAAATGTGCTGTGGAATTAAAGTAAAAGTTCTGCCGCTGTTCCACAGGAGAACGCACCGCAGATGTGACGGAAATGTTTCAGAGCTGTTGGTTTTCAAAGCTCATCATTGAGCGGATCGCTTCTGGTCGGAAGGTCTCCCAATTCGTGCTCTTCCTCCTGCGTTTCCACTTTGTGGGAAAAATCTGATCTCACACCGCAGTCAGTGATCAGATTCGTGATCACTCCCTGCGGTGTAAGAGAAGATAGTTCTCCTCCCCCCCCCTCTGACTTCCCTGCGATATACGATCTCAAGAATATTTTTAGAAACTTTAATTTTTGCTTTCTGTGTGCTTCGCTCGTAAAAAAAAGTATGGGAAACAATTGACGAGAAGAACGAATCGCATCGTGGTTGCTTTTGTGGAATTCCCGTTTCCTTTATCTCCTTATACCAAAGCTCTAAATAGTAGCAAGCAATTATCGACACGTCCAAAACTGACTTTGAAAGTTCCCCCCCCACAAAAAAAAAATAAATAAATAAAAAGAAACTTGCATTATATCCAAGTAATAGTCATTCTTTCTGTCTTTTTGACAAAGCTATTTGCCGAAACTTTTCTCTGGCTTGTTTTCATTTCTTTTGAATCGGATAGTTGCACGGCATCGCTCTGCACAGAACAAGCGATCTCCTTTCTTCCTGGAATTCTTGTCCCGATTATTTCAGAAAATGGCCCAGCGTTTCAAACTCACAACACTCAATCTCATTCGAGTTTTCAGAAAGAGGTCAGAAAAATCTTGTCCAAATGAACATGAAAAATTCTCTTGCTTATGTTTCTCTGATTCACGGTTCACTTCTGTCGCCAATTTATTTGTTCTCTCCTTTTTCTGGCGTATTTATCCAGCCGCTTGGAAATCCGATCATTTCAACCTGCGCCTAGTAAGATTAACATTTGGTTTCCATCAAACGTTCCGCCATTTTCTCTCACTTTAATCCCTCCTAAAGGAACGGATATCCGCCAATAGTGAGCTTGCACGTCATCTGGAAAACTCTCGACTAATAAACAATCACTAGTATACATTCTAGACTAAAGGTGAGTTAGCCGGTCTCATACGCAGGTAGAGGATTTTTTTTTCACCTGGAAACTCGGATTTTTCGTCTCCCAGAATAGACCTAACCACCTTATATATCCTCAAGGCGGTTGTGGTTTCAAATCGTAATCAAATATAATAGGCCTAGTGGCCTGATACGAACGTAACAGGCCACTAGGCGTAATATACGTATAAGGAAGAAGTGTGTATTCTACATACTCTTGATATCTGTAAGCCCTACAGGTATCAAGAGTGTAAGGCATTTGATCAAGTGCAGTTCAAAAGGCGAATTAAGTACTACTGTCATGGTTTGCTTTGAGTCCTCTGCATTTGGATTCTCTCTCTCTCTCCCTAATTGAATCTTACGTGCGATGGCGAATTGATGAAAATCCTTAGAAAAGATTTGGCCCAGCGAATGGTAATGATCTTTGGAGGATCAGATACAACCGTCAGTTTTATCAGCTCTTTAAAGAAGCCACGATATCTAGTTGAATCAATTTCAAAAACGTTGCAGTAGGAAGGACTGTGTGTGGAAAATGACAAGAAGACTGTAAACAGTAAACTTCTTAGTAAAAGACAAAAATAAAAACCATGACAAACATGGATCGATACCATCAGTCAACATAGCAACATCATATTGCAAAGTCCAAACTGGAGAATTAAAATTTCGGACAGACAGAGTCCGGAGACAACAAATCTAGCTGGACACGGCTCTATTTGGGGTGTAGAGCTATAGGAAGAAGAAAAGAAAAATTGAAAAACAGACCATAACCCATCATCCCGCATCATCTGATAAGGAAACAAAAAACATCAGAGGCAGTAATAAACATACCAGCTGAAGAACATCCGCTGGAGAAGTCACCTTTCTTCATCCAGAAAGGTTTGGAAGTATCTCCAGATGAGTTAAGAAGCTCCGTTCAAAAGACATTTTTGTAGAAATAAAATATCTCACAAAAAATCGGAGCAACGCCTTCGTGCAGCATCTGTCGGAGGAAACCCAATGGCAGTTGCCTCTCACGAAACTTCGAACTACTGTCCAAAGTAATATCGGAGTGAGATCTCCTCGATGTTACTGACGAAGCTCCAAAATGAAAGATCAACGAAGGACAGCCATCAGGAGAATACTCATACGTAGCGATGGTCACGTGGTTCCCACCAGGTATATCGACCTTACTTTCAACACACTAACGTCTCTGAAAGCCGAATATCTAAATTGCCCACGTATACGTCCCGAATCCCTCGCGCTTCTGTAAATGTCTTAAGCATAGCCATTCTCAAACTTCCTGTCGGGGATCTCCCATTTGTGTCCGATTTTTCAGTAAAGATCACACGAACAAATACTGTAGGTGCAAGACACCGAAATGCCCTAATTGTGAGGGAGATCACCCAGCGTAGCCTCTAGCATGCCAAAGATGGAAATGAGATCAAAAATAAATACAAAGCGCGCAGCGCATCCCCACTCAGGAAGCAGCAAACCACAAATGTGGAAACATCGAATGGTAAACTCTGCTAAGCTGAGAGGGCAGCTCTGAAACAATTGTCAGTAGGGAGGACCTTAACGCGTATGTCGATCCCAGCTTCTGACGGTGATCAACTCCATGAACGGATGCTTGCTGTCTCTTTGGAGTGTAACAGAAAGGAAAATAGATATGGGGGCTCACTCCTGATGACGTACGAAAAATTGTTACACAGTACATAACAATCCACTAGTGGAGAAAAAAAAACATAGAACGTGTGCCGCAGAGAAGCAAGGACATCCCTCCATGCCAGTTAAACAGATAGGATGGATACCTTTGTCTCCCCACAAGAAGATAAAAACAGTTATTATACCAAGTATCCTAAAGAGAGAGACCAATTTGACGACTTTTCTTTCGATAGATCATCACTGGACTTCAAGTATGCTTCCTACAGGCAAAAGCAGGTTGGTTTATGCCTCTGCAAGAGAGATTTGAACGGATGCAACAGCCCATAAGAGATGAGCTCATCTCTTATCAGCGATGATGCAGTGAATCGTGAGACAGAATACATACACGAGCTGTCATAGCTGCAACTGTCAAAATATCCAGGCACTTTCCACTCTTCTGTAGACCGTGGTGAAACGCTGATTGCACAGTAGCTAAGGAAGCACAGAAGAAAGCTTGAAGCGGCTTTCTCAGATACCCTGCAACAACAAACCAGCGTTTCACCTACCGAGTGCGAACAAGGTACAGCCGTCGTCAGAACTAAAACGAATCCTGGATATACGGTACATCTTCCGTAACAAGAACAACCAACAGCAAGGAAGTGAGGCGTAAAATCCGGAAAATGAAGGGCATATTTACTCCCCGCCCCTTCTATTCTTAAATGGAACGAAGGCATAACTGCCAACACCACAGCAATTATACACTCTAGAGGAATTTTTTGCGACCACAGTTAGTTGTCTGGAAACGTAAAGTAGAAAAACAACAAATTATATTCTGTTCGATGGGCAATGAAGTTTTGTTTTGTGAACAGCTTGTTCATCAAACAAGAAATGAAAGCTGGTTTGCTTAAATGTTGCCCAATTGCGTTGGACCAGATAACATCCATTACGAGAGACGATCAAACATCTGATTGAACTGCGCAGCATCAACTGCTGCACCTGTTGAACGGAATTTCATGCGATAACGTTTTTCCGGATACTTGGGAAAAGGCTATTATTATTGGCTTTCCATAGCCAGGAATGGACCACAAATCCCAAGGAACTATCGACCAATTGCTCTGACCAGATGCTTCTGCAAGTTTATGGTAATAATAATAATAAACAGGTTAACCCTTTTATGGTTTCTACGGAGAAACAACCTTTTTTTCCCCGAAGCTGTCTTCCACAAATGTCATCCCACACTGGAAGCGTGCATTCGAGATGCCTTCCTCAAACACGAGCAACCAGTATTTTTTTTTTTTTTTTTTTAATATGGAAGAAGCAAACGACCCTGCTTGGAGATTTGGAATATTAAAAGACCTGCACAACTTTGGTCTCTCTTTATCAAGAAGTTCTTATCGAACCGTATCTTCCCAGTGTGTGGATGAAAGTGTGTCTTCCTCGACTGCATACTCAAGAAGAAGTCCCAAAATGTCAGTTTTAAGTGTCACGCTATTTGCATAACTCGATAACCCAAGAATTTGGCCAAACTGTAAGTAACGCCCTCCGTGTGGATGACTTTGCCATCTTCTCTCATTCTTGCAATTTGAGCGTCATAAAAAGACAGCTGCTCCAAGCCATTAACAGTCTTTCGTAATGGGAATTACGAATAGATTCAGATTTTTCCACAAGAGGACGGTTTGTGTGGATTTTTCCCGCGAGCGTGGTCTTCATCCAGACTTCGCCCAGTTGCGCCAGCGCCAAGTTTTTTAGGCTCGTATTTGAAACTCGGTTTCCACCATCACGTATGCCAGTTTGCCGAGTAAGCGCAGTAAATCAAGGAGCATCTTTCGCACCCTATCTTCTACCTCACCTCTTGGGGTGCTGAAGGATGTTTCTTGCTTTGCCTCTACCGTGCACTGATTACATCAAAACTTGATCGCGGGTTCCTCCTCTGCCAGAGACGGTGGTCGCGTCCTGTCTACCACGAAGCCATAAGAAGTGCAACCGGAGCCCTTCGAACTGCTCCGATCCGTGGTGAGTAGTGGGGTTACCAGATTAACCATCATTTAGATTTTAACCGATTGCCGTCAATGAGCGCAGTCGCTATCAGCTTCCGAGTGTTATTTTCGTTTTTAAATTTTTACAGAGCGTTAATATTGGTCACCTGATGTCGACTGTGTAGATGTTGTACTTTTAACAGTTGAACTTCGTGTGTTTTAACGCCTGCTTTTTTATGTTTGTTTCTGAGTTTCTTCCCACTTGATTTTATCACTTTTTTTCTCTTTCATGTCGATTTCTGGTATTGTTTTATGTATTAACTTTGTATTTATCGCCTTGTGTACTGCTGTGATCCATATTATTGGCTCAGTATGACCTGACCTTAGCTGCCCTGTTAAACCAAACCTGAAACTGGGATTTTCCCCCTCTCAGGACAGTCAGAAGAGTGATGCCATTAACAGGCCTCGTCCACTGCCTCATAGTTTTAGTTGCTTCTGCCGCAGTTGTAACATCTCGCCTCACTATCTTGAAATCTCTGGGGCACAATCCAATTGATTAAGGATTCCGCCACAACACCGATATTCGTCACGTCCCTCGTGAGATCGGTAACTTTTAGCATGGCGATAATCTTTCTCTCGAAGGCGATTTTTTTTCTCTAAAATGCGCCATCCCTCCAAAACCTTTATCTGCTCCAACTGACGACGAATTTCTTCCTCGTAGCTGCAGTCGGGATTTCCTGATCCCCCTATGTTTGGGGCCATCTGCTTGTTCGGCAACACGTGTCTGCTTACAACGCAATTTCCAGGGTGGAAGTGATCCTCGCTGTGTTTGGTCATCGAAGCTTAATTTTCTGTCTGTTTGAAGATGTTTCGGGTGAGTTCGCATCTCGCGCTCTTCTCTCTCTCTCTCTCTCTCTCTCTTTGTGGTCAGCACGTTCGCTCGTGTTTGTTTCTCAGTTGCAGAAGGGGGGACGCTGCTGTTTCTGCGCGTGTGACTCGCGCTTCATAACTAGACGAGCTAGCAAGAGCCACTTCACTCTTCTTCTACGCGTTATTCCTGCTTCCTATGCAGGGTCCGCGTGTTACTTAGATGCGACTTCTTGTTAGTACTACTCCCAACCGACCTGTCGCTTGGTCTACCGCTGGGGGGAGATATATTTTTGACTGTAGAGGCGTATGTTCACGGGGCCGGTTTGCGGGATGAAAAACGCCAGATAAACTGGCGGAAAAAAACCCTACTGACCGCGCCCAAGACCGGCTAACTTGGCCATGCCTGAGGAAGATCCTCAAATTCCTCACGTCTACAACGGGAATCGAACCTGGGACACTCCTTCCCCAGGCATATGGTTGCGAGGCGCAAAGCCACTTGGCTAACCGCGCGGTGAAGAGCCACTTCACTGAGTCCTCGAATTTCGCCCCACCGAAGACGAACGCGCACCCCTGCTGCTCCGGAGATGGTTGCCCTTCGTATTTTGTCTTCGCAGTGATATCGCCTCGGGGAAAAATCTACTGCGTTGGAGAGATTTAAAAAAAGAAAAAAAAAAGAAAAGTGGATTCATTTCTGGCCAGAGTACGATAGCGTGAAAATTTCCTATTTTCGATCGAAAGTTCAAAATTAAAGATCTTCGTCACTAATCCTCTGCATGCTAAAAAAAATAATAAAAGCGATCTTTAGCAGTTCTTTAGAAAACCGAATTTCTGCATTTCTCTACGGGGGGGGGGGGAGTTAGTGCTAAAAGATTTCCTGTTAAGTAAACTTCGCACATCATTTTCTTACCGGGCTCTTTTTTTTATTCCCCCCACCCCCATACTCCGGTGTTTCTTCGCTGTTTTCACCGTGACCGCGTCGAGATCTTTGCCACTGCACATGCGTCAATTACCCTGTCGCTCCGAAAACGGAGAGTTCGGCAGTAACGACACAGCTCATTGCAGCACGAGGTGCCCGGCGGTATTGAACTGCATCGGGCAGCAGTCTACTCGTTCCTACCGTCGTTGCAATAGATTACGAAAACTCTCCCGTCAGCTTTTTTTCCTCGCAGACTGAGGACACGCCGAAGAACGAGAATTTCCGGAGCGCAAACGCGATTTTTGACCTTAAATTGTTTTTGTTCCGCCGAGTGAACCGGGAGGAGGAACTTCCGACTCATGTTCTTCTGGAGAGAACAGACACGCCAGCCGTAGGGATGCTACCGCCGGCCGACCTCTCAAATGAAGGACGGCTCACCGAGGAAGCAAACAGCGAAGTCCGCTCAACCGCGCTCTGCGAGACCGAGAAGGCGTCCGAAGAGAACGGCACAGAAATCCACGAAATCATCGCTGATTTACGGACGCAAACGACGTACGTGAAAGGGAAATTCCTAGGGAAGGTAAGGTTCGTTTTCATTTTTATGGATGCGACGTTTCATTCGCTGTTGCAGAGGTCATCGCGGAACCGGAAAAGGGGGAACTTTCTTACGTTTCTTTTTCTTCAAAAAAAGTGTCCGCTTGTTAAGGTTGCGGTCGAATTCTCAAACGGATTGGAAACAGTTCTTCAGAAAGGACTTCTTCACACAGATGTAGCTCGAGCGGTGAATCGCCACTGATGGTGGCTGCCGATGAATTCCCTCCCCCCCCCCTCGGTCATCGAGTAGTTTGGTTTTATTACTCTGCACGACCGAGTGTTTCGTGTCTTCCCTGTGTTGGGAACGTATAAGCTCACGAGCTACAGAAATAAACTTGGCCGTTTAGATGGTCTCGTAGGATTAGCGAAAGCGGATTGGGTTGCTGAGTCGACAGCAAAACGAACGTAAGGAAGCGAACTTGGATCGCTATCAGACGATCCCATCCTTCAGAATCAACAATCTCAGCAGTTCTTTTGAACTTCTGCGTTTCAAGAGGCCGAATGGTGTTGCAACGGCTCTCCTCGAGTTAACGAGGGTGAGCACTTCGTCGGAAACTCGCTGTCAAACAAGCGAAGAAAGATGGCTTTTCGTGATTATTTTACGAGAATTTAAACTTTTAGCTGTCACGGGGTGTACTCATCCTTCCATCCAGTACCGCGCCTCTGGATCTGCATTCCAATTCCGTCTACGACGCGCGGTTTTACGGCTTGGAGAGTTCGCAATCCCCAGACTCACTGGCAAGAGAACAGCTGACGGCATTGTGGCTTAGGGATACCACGCGTTCCAACTAATCCAGCGCGCACTGTGACGGACGATGCGGCTGAAATACAGCGAATGGAGAAAGTTTCCTGCGACTTTGCTGGTCTTGCGCACAGACGGGGAAATCGGCATCACTACATAAGACGAGGGATTGTTGAACGGGACTGACCGTGCTTCGTAATTATTCGTCATACTCGGAAAACTGGTCTTGATCTTCGATGGACCCATCGGTGAAGGTTCGGCGAGCTCCATCTCATCCAGCAGTCGACAAAATCCAAATCGAACTTCATTGTGTAGAGGGGAGGGGTTAGTCAACCAAGCGACCACCCTTGCACACCGTCAGTGCACTTCCTTGACCGAACTATTAATGAAAACCATTCGTAAAGTATTCCTCGGGGCCACCTCGCGCTGCTATCGTGAAGACGGCGAAATGCTTCCAACATGTGGCCGAGGACCAGTTGGGTATTCAGTGTCTGCAATTAGCAAATGACGACTGTTAACGTTAGGGGTGTCCGGTCTGCTGTGGGCACTAAAGGGCAGTACAGTAACGAGGGTATGAAGCGCCTGTGACAAGTGTCTATCTTCCGTCCCCTAACCCAAAAATGACAAAAATTTTGAAACATTTAAATATAACAAGTTAAATTTTACTAAATGCAATATGGTAAATACTTACGTTTTGCGCCCGTAGTGGGCGCCTCTTTCGCCACGCCCTCATTACGATACTGCTAAAGGGAGAAGTAATTACCATGAAATGAGCACGAAGCTCCGGCTTGTTTACGATACTTCAGCGCAGGCAGTGTGTCCTTGGCAATATTTTTTAATCTAGTCTCGTGCTAATTTGACTTGCAGCGCGTTTTTATTCACGCGTTTATGGGTTGACTGACGGTCTTCGTTTTGTCAAATTGATGCCACTTCTACAGGAGAAGCCTTCTTGTTGTCACTGCTCACGCGGCCTGATCCCATCCGTCAAATCCTGGCTTGTGAAAGAACTTGCACCTCCCTGCTCTAAAGACGAAATTGCTGATGGGGACAAATTTGTCCGTTATTGAGGGGGGGGGGGGGATTTCTTCGCATTACTTTGGTTGGGACGGTTACTTTTGGCAGCGCGAAGAGTTCCTTAAAAAGAAGGTTCTGAAGAAAATTCGCCGGAAAGCAATCTGCCACCTTCAGATTTCTCTTCAGAATGGAAACGTCGCAATTCAATTAAGGGAGGTCGCGTTGCAATCGCTTAATTGAAACTGAGTCGAGAATTGCTTGCTGAACGTTCCTTCAACGTTGCGCTGCACGACACCTTTTGTTCTCAACAAATCCCTCAAGAAGGAAAGTACGTGCGAGTGGGCACTTTCCCGGAACCCTGGATGCGGACGTTTTTTGTGGACTTTAAAATCTCGGGAATCGAAAAATGTTCCTGGAATATTGAAGGGCCTCGATTATTTTCGCCGTTGAACTGAGATGCCGTATCGTGGGAAAGAGTGGCTTGCGATCGCTAGATAATACTGATGTACGAATGAGTGCCCGCGAGTTAGTAATACACAAATACCGACTCAATATACAGTCTGACCCATTGAGTCCACTGTCTACAAACACAGCAACCCCTTTCATATCCACTCGCATCACTTTCCCCACAGTTTTGCTTCGCTTTCACTTAACAGCTACTGTCGACGCCTCGTGTATTTTCCGCTCGATGCTAAACTTACATCAGATATTCACCCGCGATTGTCTGACCCCCAATCGTTTGTTTGGCAATATTTTTGAAAAGCACTCGAATGAAGAAAGTGCCGAGACAGGTGCACAAAATTCACAGCGCCAGCACGTGCAGGCAGTGACATCTGGAAACGCAAAGCACTCGAGGACAGCGGAGCAAGGTTTCTTCCGGTGAGCGAAATCATAATACTGATTGAAAAAAGGAGAAAACCTCCGTAAGAAACTGCGGGAAAACTCATTGCATTTGATGGATTCACTTTAAATGCAATCACGAGGAGTAACTTCATGAGACGGGCAATACGAGACGAAGGTTATTCGCTTCCGCAAACCCTAGTGGTGTAATGAATTGCCAGCGAAGGTTGGTCGATTGATAGAGCCTCTGCTACTAATGGCTCAGCAAAAAGTTAAGCAAGTTTGAGCGCGGTTAGTAGTTGGAAAGGATCAATCGTTCGATGCTGTTGGCACATTCTCCTTCGATGAGTCTTCGGACTCCCTGGAGGTGTCACATCATAATAATATGCATATAAACAATGTAAAAATGGAAGATTGCTGGTTTGTTTGTTAAGAAGCTATTGCGAAAATGTTTGAACTTGACTATTTTTATGCAGATTAAAGCCAAATAATTTCAGATCAAACTAAGGGAATTATTTTTTAAAGCAGTTTAATTTTTTCGTAAACAGACCGAATTATGAATAAAGGGAAATGATTTTGGTATTTAATTTTCCTTTAAATAATTGCTTGATAATTAACAAAGAGCAACCCAATAGAAGACCGTAATTGGTAAACTCGGCTCAAATAATAGTTTAAGCTGAAGTGCAAGCAATCGGTTCTCCTGAAGTTCTGAGTATACCCTCCCACTTACCCCAGGATTGTGCTTGAATTTTCCTCCAATTCCCCAAATGAAAACTGCGCATATCCAGAAACCCTCGTGGGCGCGCTCTGCTTCTCTTCGTTGAGTTCTGTTGAAAGCCCATCAGGAACCAGAGTGCAATGATGCATGGCCGCAACACTAATGTTCCCTTCGTTCTTTCTTCCTTGTGTTTTATCATCACCTTGACAATATGTGAGAGTGGCCACTTTCTCCAGTGTGCGACGATGTTTACACAAACTGCATTTGTTTGTGTTTTTGTTTCGCCTGTTCATATCTACATCAGTAGGACTTCTGAAGTAAAGATTCTTACTTTCGTTACATCTTTATTGGTGGATTTAATGGCTTTTTGGGATTGTACTTTCAATTCTGTTGGTTGTATTTTCACTGCCATCCCTAAGTATTTAATGCCGTAATTCTCCCCCCCCCCCCCGGTTTAGTACCAATGCACAGGGATTGGTCCAAATAATGACACTTATATATTTATTAATATGGTCTTGGCCCCTTTTTTTCCTTTCAGTACAGCGTTACTTCTTGGAATGACTCATGTTTTAAATACTTTCTGGTGGATTTCGTACCATTCTTCTTGAACATCTTCAAGTTGTTTTAAAGAACGTTAAAAGTGGGAAGTGTTTTTTTATTATAGTCCAGAACTGACCAGAGCGGTTCAATAATGTTCAAATCTGGTGATTGTGCTGGCCAAGGAGGAAGTTGAATTTCACCTTCATTCTCTTCAAACCACGGCTGTACAGTCCGAGCTGTGTGAACGGGGGCATTTGTCGTCTTGGGATAGTGCACTGTTTGGAAATAACGTTCGGATCATGGGGATGCACTTGATTACCTAAATCTTCTATAATCACTTGCAGTAATGCTGTGAAGAGTAATAATGGGACCAACAGAATACCAAACGAAATTGCTGCCCAGACCATCACAGAACCGCTTCTGTGCTTTGCCGTAGAAACCACGCCTTCCGGATTGCAGGCTTCCTTGGATGTTCTCCAAATAAACTCGCCCTGATGTAGGAAACTGCGTGAAGGTCGACTCATCTGACTACCACACCACGTTTAGTTTTCTTACTTCCAGTCCGACGGTCGTGACGCCATCTTTTCCGCATCTGAGCATTCTCTTCGGTCATCGGGGATTTATCAATTGCTGCTCTACCGTGGATGTTGGATTTATCACGTCCAACATTTTTCGTGGAAGCGTTCTGCAAGATGAATATTCAGTTCGGCTCTCACCTCTGCTGCAGAAGTTCTGTGATTTTCGAAACACTCCTTCTGGGTGTCCAACGATCTGTCATTCTTTGTTTTGGCCCGCTGTTTCTCTTCGATGGTGTCTGCCATGATTGCGTATGTAGACCTCAAAAATTGTCGATCTGGATACACCAAATAATGTGGCAGATTTTGTCCCCGATGCTCCAGCTAAACGCTCACCAACGATCTGTCCTCTTTCAAAGTCGGACAGGTCTTCTATTTTTTTTCACCCAAATTATCAGTCAAGGCAATCACTAATGCATTTGCACGAGAACTACAGATTGCAAACAAAACGAGGCCATGCAGTGCTGCCACCACAAACTTTTTAATTGTAGCCGACACAACTTCTATTCCTAAATATCTTGGTGTTTTCAATTATTCTGTCTCCTCCCCCCCCCGTATCGCAGTGGCTGTTTTGCAATTACTGTTTACTCTGTTGATATTTCCAGGCTAAAACTGCTGTTCAAGTAACTGCGTTTTCGGTTTGACACGCAGTGGCTGTACTTGCAGGGCGTATTCCAGCGGGAGCCCCGATCTCCACGGAGGCGTCAAGTAATAACAATTCATTTCCTGTAAGCAATACAAAACGTACATATCGAACTAATTTAAGTTAATTTTGGATTTTATCTCATTTAATGTTTCTAATTTCTTATTTTTATCCATAATTACGTTAAAGATGGACTTAAAGAATCGCCGTCAATTTCCTTCTGGTAATTCCATTCCTTAAAACTTTATGCGTTCATTGTATTGTGATGTTTTTTTTTTATTAATTTTATATATATGTGTGTGTGTATATATATATGTATATATATTGTATAAGTTGCAGTGGTATATTTCTTGATGCTCCCAAAATATTCTGTAATTCTGTCGAAAGCCTCGGTGAAGCATATAAAGAGTGGCTTGTGTATCGTCTTAATATGCACAAATAAGAATCCTGTGATTTGCGCTTTTCCCGCTCATAAATCAGGTTCCGTCGTCGTTCTTGAGTTATTGTAAGAAGCGGAAAAGTTCGTTACATCCCTGCGCAGGGGGACGATTCGCGTTGAGTAACGTGGAACGGCTTTTTAAGCTGGTCTACAAAGAGAAGTATCAGTTTCTTGGCGATCCCTTCAGCGGCTTCTAACAGCAGTAATTTTGCTTGGTCATTGGATGCAAAATTAGTTATAAAAAAAAAAGCGAAATCATTCCCCCCCCCCCCCCCTTAAGAAAGGGCGATAATCCTTCTGGGGAAAAAAAAGTTCTGTTGCAGTAGACACTTTTCCTATAAATCCCAGCTTTCGATTAATCTTTTAATCCGAGAGTTGCCTCGTTCAGAAAGCGGATCTGTTTCGAACCTCATCTGCTCTGAGTTTGTATGCGAGTCAGGTGACAATGTCTGATGGATTGCCTTGGAATCGAAGGAAATGTTTCGGTTTGCATTTCTTACAACTCGAGAAGTGTTCGTGTTTGGAGCGATGGCTGTGGGCCGAAGGAGTCGTGGGTTTCCAGGGATACTCTCCTCCGCAAAACTTAAACCTGAAGGAATAAATAATCTGGGCGCCTTTCTCCCAAGAGAGAACGTGCTCTTCGTTTTAATTGAAGCGCCCTCGGGCTTTTAATATGCAACCCAGCGGTCTCGCGCTACGTGATCATCTCCTTCAAGACTGTTCCGAGGATTAAGTTTTTATTTTACTTTGATTTCGAGGCATTCTGCGTTAACACCATGCTACGAAGGGTAGTGCTGAGTGAGGTACGACGGCGAGTCTACTAAGAAAAGTTAAGTGCAGGGGTTAAGAGCATTCGTTTAGTGAGAGGGGGGTAACACTTTCCAGCTGGCTTTGTATATGCACAGCTAGTTTTCTTCTTTAATTTTAGTTATTTTTAATTGTCAACTACAAATCCGCAGTCCACTCGGTTTGTTATTCCTCTTCACTTTCAGTTTGTTTCTGCGCTGACGTGTTTGCTCTTCGTTCACAATAATTTTCCAAATTTTACGTTTTCGTCTCGATCACGTCCGCCGCCAAACGCCTCATCATCAAGAAGGCCATCGCCCAAGAATGTCTTCGATATTTTTAATGTCTTAGTTTGAACTTCGTTTTCAGCATCAACACAAGGGCGGATCCTTAAAAGGCTTTTTGTGAGAATTTTCAGCTAAAGAAGGAGCTAACAAGCGGAATAAAAATGTTTTCAACCATACCCTAAAACTCCGAATGTTTCTTTAAGTGAATTTCTTCCATGACCTTTGAACTGTAGTGGAAATGCACTGTTGATGTCGTGCAAGGAATTAAGAACAAAAATTAACCCTGCATTTTAGGAGCATTGATTTTATTGATGTAAAGTATTTTTTAAAATTTCTTTCTGAACAAGATGCCTCAGATCTGCCACTTTCTTTTTTTCGACATTCACTCCACACTCGAATGCTTTGTTTACACGACCCCGTTTTATTTAATTTTTTTTTTTTTTTTTTTATCCCTTAACATCAAGAAGTAATGTTTGCAAAAGCAGCCAACGGGTTACATGTGTGCAACGCACATTGTATTCCGAGTTCCCTCTGCGAGGTCGGAGGAGGGGGGGTGGGGAGTGAAGTATCCGTGCGAAATTGTTCACAGTGCGGAGGTGATCTTCAGATGGCCTTCAATCCGATTCGATAAACACTGAAATAATTTCCCTAGGAAGCGACGAAATGGAAAACAAGAAAAAAAAAAACGTACTTTACATCAGATGGCGCCTTCATAGCGTTTTCCCAACACCATTGAAATTTTGTATTTTTGCGGTAAACTTAGGTTAGTACCGTGGAATTAAAAAAAAAGAAGAAAAAAAAGCCGACGTTAAGTTTGCAGACATTGCAGTTTTTGGTTCGGAAGTTAGCACTGGAGGGAATGAACGAAGACAAAAATCTGTACAGTGAGTTCGGAATTCAACTTTGGTGTGTCGAAGCTGTTGCACGTGATTTTAACAGATTTGGAGACGCCGATTCTGAAGAACGGGCTCCGTGGAAATATAGAAGCTGCAAGCAGCAGCAACTGCGTCAACGAACCGACGAAATGACTCGCTAATAAACCTAATCGCTGCCTCCATTACTGAGGCGATGTGAGAACAGCATTCGAGGGTCCGACTTATTCGGCTCTGTGAGATTCATAGCAGTTCAGAGGTCAAGCGTCGCCTTGAGCGACAGAGCAAACATAATTCTCAGATGCTCAGGAAGTGATGTTTGCGATATGTTTAATGCACGCGGTTAGAAATCTCATTTCGTCCACGCATTTCCGTGTTATCAAAAGGGAGGAAAAGGTGGGTTCAAGAAGCGAGTTTTCCTAGCGTTGAAGGCGAGAAGATCGGCGAAATTTATGACGCCACCGTTAAAACTGTATCGGCGTTGCAGTCGATTGCTGAAGGAACAAATCGGGTAAAACAAAGCGTGCAAAACTAATTACCGGCGTTAGTTGAGGATAAAACTCCATCGCAAGTAATATGCGTCCGGACAAAGTTAGTCGGTGCCATACACGACCGAAAATTCTCGAAAACTTGACACTCGCGAAAATATTATACGATGGATTAAAAAAAAAAAAACATCGCTTGATTTCTGCGAACATACCACGAACGTTTTGTTTGATTAACGTAAATCAAGGCAGATAAAATGGGGGCTTTTGGTAAGAGTTTCCAGTTGAAGTACTTTCGAAATCTGTTCAAGTTATTATAACTCTTACTATCAACCCACCGCATCTTAATCTGCCTTGCGATGAAACAAAACGTTTTGCTGAAACGTTCACGTCAAGTGATTCTAATATTTCCTTTTTCGTCATTCGATTCCAATACTTCGTCTGAAATTTCGCGAAATGTAACAGCGCGCGATAGAAGTAAAGCGTTTTTTTTTCCCCCCACAATAAAGATTGCTAATTTGCTTCATTATGCTGGACAGCTTCCATTAATTGCTCGCACTTTCAAATGTTTTATTTCACTGGTCTTTAAACTCTGCTCGTCGCATACGCAGTATTGTTGCAACGATGCCGAGGTTTGTCGAAGTACCAAAGCCCGAGTCTCTTCTAAGTCGCCTTGCAAGCAGGCCGTCTTCTAGCATCTTCAGTTAAATGGAAACGGAAAGCGCGGCTGCATTCGGTGATCGCGACAAAGATCCAATCGGTGTTGATACTCACGAAAATTGAATAACTTGGCCAACTGTTCCATGACCGTGTTGGATTCGCATTAGTTGGCGAATTACAATCAGTCTGGACGATATCAAGCGATCTGCGGTGAAGATGCTCTGGTCGTGACGGGTACGTGAAAACTATCCCTCGTACTAAAAGTTGATTTTGCTTTCACGTGAATAGCAATACGAAGCATTTTAAACCGTTCGAGTTTAAACAAGGAACGCGGCCAACAATAATCCGATTATTAGCGAGCTTTTAAATCGATTTCAAACCGCAAGCGATCGCATATGTAACATACAGCGAGCTAGTTCGCCTTATTTAATTAGCGCATATTCAAACTATTCTTAAGAATGGGTTCGAATACGGTTTATTTCAAAGCTGCAGAAAAGATACCAGCGGAAAAAGAGAACGTAAAAATAAAAGAACATAAAAATTCTGAGTCGGCATTTTTGTGTAGATCACGAGCGTTGGGAACAATCGGCGGAAAGCAGTCCGGACCAGATGACTCTTTTGTATTCAGTTTGGACGACATTCTTCTGATTTCTTGAAGGTTAAAAAAAGACCTTAAATAGAAAATAAGGGGATATAATAAAACCAAAGGATGTTGATCCCCTTGTTTTCTATATTAAGGTGCCAGAAAACGAGCCGTTTGGCTTTTTATCTTCACCAAAGACGTTAAATGTTGTGTGGCTTGCAATGCAAGAATTAGGAGGAAACGAGAACGAGGAGGTTGGACGACAGAGGATGGAAGTAGGGTTGGTCGTGCGTTGCCATAATGTTCTCTTTTTAGCCGTTTCCGAGTCTGCAAGGAGTGGGTTCAGCTGTTCTGTGATGTCATAGAAGCGGAAGTCGTTTAGAGCTAATTGGGATATCCCAACTAGCGCCGAACGAATTCTGGTGTGGTTTTGGCACATCTCTTGCGGCCCCGTAAACAAGCACTCGAAGATGAAAAAATGTTTCGGATAGCAGTAAGAGTTGTTTCAATTCGGCTTGGATTGATCAACAAGCTGAGATTCGAATAATATATGGCCTGATAATGGAAATGAAGGATTTCCGAATCCAAAGCAGTCGGCTCAGGGGATGAATAGTTCACGAAATAATTGAAACGTTGACATTTTGATTGGGATTCTCTGCGTATTGGAGTTAAGTTTTTTGTAAGGCGTTTTTCCAGTTATTGATCTTCGTTTAATCGTCGAGTGAGCTCTTCGTTATTTTTTGAAAATAACGACATGAAATATTTCCGTTAGTGCATGTTTAGCATTTCCTAACTCGTCTTAATTCGCGCTAATTGACCTCCAATTTGCTCTAAAAACATTCAAAAAGAAATCAAATGTCTTTAAACCCATTTCAAGTCTGTTTAACAACGTCCTTCAGGTTTTTCTTCTTCTTTCTTTTGAAGTAAATATAATCACACCTGTTAGTGTAGAGTGATTTCGCCCACATAATAAAAGCTGTGACCACTGAAGCATCTGAAATTTCGGAGGAGTGATATTCCGAACTGTGAACTTGCGCTAAACAAGATCCGTGTGCCGTGGAAAAATTCTTTTTTTTTTTAATTTCTCAACATCGAAGTGCCGATCGTGGATTCATTTTAAATTTCATTGTTCTTTGGACCTCGTGCATTTCTTCAAGAAATTACGGATTTCTTAGTCCGCTTCAGTGGCCTTTTCTGGTGGAGTCGTAATTCATCTTGGGACAATTTTTCTTTAGCGATGCTTCGAAGATTATTCGATGCCGCTGTCGTGGGATGGCGTGGAAAAATGATGACGAGGGTACTTTGTAGTTGGAAGTGATTTGTTAAGTTTGGGGCGCGATGATTTCAGAGGAGACCTCAAAACAGTCCCAGAAGCCTTTTGAGCAATCTCGGGGAAGGGGTGGGGAGATGGCTCGCGCTCTCAGGATGCGATGTGGAAATCATCTACCGAACGGAAATCGGCGAATGTTTGGATGAGATTAAGCAACTTCCAAATTGGAAACAAACGACTTATTCTCTTCGTTCTTGCCGTTCTAAAGTTGAAGGGAGAAGAGAAGAATTTTTTTTTTCCCGCTGACTTCCGATGTTTAATTCGATGCACAGCGTTCCCGTATTGATTCCGTGACAGCAGTCGCGTGCGTAGCTAGATTTTTCTATTGCGTAACAGAAATAGCAACGGGGTGAAGGTGGAACGGAACATCGCGCTGTTATCGCCCTCTCTCTGGGGTCACCTCCAAATAATCACGACGTATCTTGCCGTCGTCAGCTGCGTGTGTTTTGCGTGCTATTGCAGACGTAAAGTTCTTCAGATTACGAACATTTCTCGTCCCCCCTCCAAATGTTTGCAGCTGATTTGGTCAGACACCGACTCTGCAAGTTGCTAACATGCGTTGCCGCTCTATGAATAGCCCGCTCGGAGCAGTTTTTTCCTCTCTCGCTGGCATTAATGTGTGTCGTTGATTGGCGGACAGAGAACGATTTATCATCAAATCAAACCTCCGGCTGACGCATTTTGGTTTCGCCTGCAGTCGTCGGTTTTCATTCGCAGCAAAACCCACGGCTCGGGTTTCTCTTATTTCTACTTCGAAAGCTATCCCCTCGGTTATAACCCCTGAAACGTGCGGGAAAGAAAAAAGAAAAAAAAAAGCGTGCTACGGACGACTTCCCGGGATATTGCCGCCTGGCGGAGGAAAATGATTTTTGCTCGCCTTATTCAGTAGAGAACTTACGGAAAGTAGCAAAGCGACCGCTGGAATTTCTTTTCCGGCAAATGATCAGAAATGCGTTCAGTCTGAGTGCGCCAAGTGATTGCACTTGTAACGCCATTGGTTCGACTCCGATCAGTCGCTTTTCTGCCAGTTCGGTTGTCGATTTGAGAGGCTCTTCGGTCGGAATCCTACTGAATGTTTTGCGAATGTCGACGTGAGAAATGAATTTCGTCACTACTGAGAGCCCCCCCCCCCCCCCCCCACACACACACATACATACACACGGCTTGTTGGAGACCGAGTGGTTCAGATAATTTCTCCTTTGATCTCTCCAGGGGTTCCGCATTGTCTCTAAACCCCCCCCCCCCATTAATGTTTGATCTGTGTACTGCCTTTCCAGGATAAACTTACGAAATAGTTTGTTTCGTAAGATTATCATCGAATATTCTTCGCGCATTCTTTTAATCTCGTTTCCAAAATGAAACGAAATGCCGAATAGGAAGAAGCGAAGCGGTGACAGACGATAAGCCATCACCAGTTCGAACACCCCTCTTACTTTTTGACGAGGGAATCTTCGTCAAAATCCTTCGAGTTTTTCAGGAAACGAAAGAAGCGACTGGCCGACCCCATCTCCCCGGGGTGCTCAACTTCGCCGCTCTTAGCAGGTCTGAGACCGCTTTCACGTCGACGCAGGGAAGCAGCTCGACTACTGAAGTCGCATGAACTTCCCTGAGCGGCCGAGTGCGATAGACGGAAACTGGTTTAATGAACAAAACACGGGCGAGTGCGTACTTGAACAGCTTGACCATCGCGAATACGCGAATGCGGGACAATTGAGCTGAGTCTTCAGTTCGCATTCGGAGGGTATAATTTTTGACATCGACCATTCCGTAAGTAACTCGGCTCAAAATTCTTCTGCCATCCTCCTTGGGCTCGCTTCGCTTTCTGTCTTAAGTTTCCTTTCTTTGGAACCTTCCCCGTGGCGACAAATATTTCTGTCTGAATTCCGTTCTGGACGCGAAGCACTTCAGCGGAAGTCGAGTGACCCGTCTTATGCGGTTTGCAGGTTTTGCGAGATGAAACCGGTTCCCAGTAGGAAACCCTTTGACCCCCGTGTGGGTGACTCGCCTTCAGTTGTCTTCCGTTCCACGTTGGGATGGGTTTTAAGTGACACTCGGAGAAGACTTCTCGAACAATCGCGCGCTCTTTTAATGTCTCGCGTCTTGTTTTCGGGAACGCTGACCTGAACTGGGGTGTTTGTGCGAGATTTTTTCTCTTCCCTCGCACCACACGAGTCCGAGGTTCACGATGTTCGGGTAACGCATTAGCGGGAGATGTTGTGACGATTCCGGTGCAGATTTCCGGTCGGAGAAATTTTCTCACGTGGTGCGACTGGGAAGTAACCGATCGGTTTTGCCGTGCAGTCAGCTGCGTGTGTGATCACGTGCACAATTTTTTCTTTATAACCAAGTTTAGAAAGTTTTTGCCGGAAAGCATGTCGAGTCCGTTTCGAGTGCAACACCGTTAGTCTCCAAGATGTTCGCTGCGCTTCGGATGAAAGTGCCATCCCGTTTCTTACGGCGCTTCGTAGACCGACGCACTGCTTGTCACGAGAGGGAATCGTGCATGCTTTTACGATAAACTGAAAATGCACTCGGCAGCCTCGAAACGCTATTAAGCGAGGACGGGACTCCGTGTTATTCTGACACGCTCTCGAAAATGACCCCTTTTTGAAATTCAATCGTTTTCCGTTCCTGAAAGTGTCAACTCGACTTTGAACTACTCTGAAGATCTTCAACTGACGAATCGCGTTTGGTTCTTTTCAATTAAGACGAAGTTCTTCCTGCGTGTCTTTCCCAGCGGACTTCATACGAATATCCTTCTGGTATGTTCCACTGGATTGGGCAATTACCTTCCCACCAGCGTTCGTCCTAATGGACGCGCTTTTATTGTTTTCGATGCGACTGTAAGGATCATCATTGCATCGCCCTTATTCGTAATCAGCGTCAAAATCTTTTGCTTGCCGATCTCCGAACATCTTCCGACTTTTATTTGGTGAAACATTTCCTCGAAGTGGACTTTTGGAGAAAACTTAACTCCAGATTTTTTTTTCCATTTTCTAAATTTTAGTCGATTCTAATGCTACTGCGGAGAACTGAAAGGGATGACCTTTACGATCATCTCCGTTTGATTTCCTGCTGTTTTGTCGTTTCGCATCCTTCCGCACAAGTAGCGTTTCTCTGCCAGTTGGATGTTGGTTTCGTCCCGATTATTTTTATTGGCGAAATTTGGCTTAAGGCTTGAACCAGCAGTAATAGCAGCGCGCGTGGTGGGTGGAATTCCCTTAAGCGTGGTGTTTAGGGTCTGTCAGAATTCATTCCAACATTTTGGTTTAATTTAACGCTGAACTGACTAATATCAAGCTGCGGGTTTGAATTCCGCCGTGGTAGCAATGCGCTTGTGTTGAGGTGAATTTCATCGGCCGGTGAAATTCACCTCAACATCCCCGCTTGCCGGAGGCCTGAAGAGGCCTGAAAAATGCGTGGAGAAAGATGAACTACTTGGGACGAGTCTTTTGACTCCAAAAGAGAGAAAAGGGGGAGCGAAAGTTTCGTTTCCCCCTTTGAAGTAGGCCGTAATAAACATCGTCGCAAACAATCCCCCCACCTTTTTATTGTTATTGGAAGAGGCGCACTTTGAATTTTTTTTGTTAATTTCTAATCTTTTCAATTTTCTTGATCTTTCGTTCGCTGTGGTGTTGAACTGCTTCCGTTTCAGCTCTTCTTTCAGATGCACCCGTTAAAACCGTTCTTGTTGTCTTGGTTGCGATATTTAGCTTTTTATTTTTTCCGTATCGGAAATCTTTATTTGCCTCGCACGCGGAATAAGAGCGGGTGGTTTTTTTTTTTTTTGGTTTTTTTAAAATCATGTTCTGTCATTCTTACAGGATTCATCTGAATTTCCGAGTGTTTAACATTCGCCACTCGTTCGATTTTGTGTTTTATTACGAACTTACACCTCGTTGGTTGTCTGCTGATCGCAATTTGTTTTGGCAAATCTCCTTTCGTAAATGTCGTCTGTCATCACCGATGCCTCTGCATAGCAGATTAGATTTTTTTTTATTTCTTTAACTTTTAGATCTTTTATTTCGTCCGACAAAAAATCCCCGTAGCGTGTTTTCTCTGAAGAAGGAATAGTTAAGCAACGAGGTGGTACGCACACTGCATCGTCAAATTCCGGTTCTCATTAGCGTGCAAAAGACTTTCGCTGTAATAAAAACCGGAAGTTGACGAGTTGCTTCCACTCGGTGAATCCATCGTACTTCCCTGACGGACGTTTATTTTCCTCTTTTAATAAAGTCGAACTTTCATTTCTTAGCGCAACGACAAGAATCGAACCTACAAAGAGGATCCACGATTTGAACCGCGTTCTTTCAGATTTTTCGTCCCCCCCCCCTCCTTCAAGTTGGACAGCAAGCCACCTTTTATGCGCTGTTTTTATCGTTATCCCGCACGATCAAGTCGAATAACATTTGAGCAGAAGTGACCTCAGAAACACTAAGGGGGGGAAACCCCCCCGCTTAGTATTTGTAAGGGAGATAGTGGACTTTGACTAATCGAAGTGATGAATTAATGAATTCTTCGCACGAATACGGTCGGTACGTGCACTGCAATCGCAAGAGGGGGGGGGGGGAAACCGCGTGCAATGATACCATTTTGGTGCATCCCCACGTGTAGAACAATGAGGAGGACGATCAATTCGTCGCAAATGCAATTGATCTTGAAAACAATTCCCCGATAATTTTTCGACGAATTACGAAAGAATATCGAAAAAGTAATTTTCTTGCGAAATATTTTTTTTGCAAGTGTTCGTTAAGAATGCCAGACATTACTCAAGATGCAGACGACCTAAGCAGGTGGTCATCAATGAGCATAATTATTTTGTTCTTTTTGCCACGTTATTCTGTCAGTGCACTTCCTGCCTCGTTGCGTAAAAGGCAAGTCATCTCGTTACGACGAATTTCGTTCTGCCTATTTTTTTTTTTTTTTTCCACAACAAGAATGGTCACATCGATATCAAAAGTGATCATTTTTAATATGGCTCTTAAGAGCCATATGATCGAAACGAAGAAAAAAAAACAAATGATCGAAACGAAGAAATATTTTTATCATATTAAAAATGTTTCTTCGGAAAGACTTGGGTTCGATTCCCGTCCATGACGTGAGGAACTTTATCTGGTCTCTTTCGACTATAGGTGAGTCCATCGCACTTCCTTGACGGACGTTTATTTTCCTCTTTTAATAAAGTCGAACTTTCATTTCTCATACGGAGGTAGGAGGTTTTGCCACCCTGAAACTGTGGTTTTTCTTTCCCTCAGAACAGGTCAACCGGTGAACGCAAGAACTGGGGATAAGGATTAACCACCCTCTTCCGTGGGATTTCGGTTTCGAATGCCTGCACGATGAAGCGTGGGTTTACACGTGAGCGACGGATCTGAACTCTAAATTTTCATCCAGCAGAGCGGAAGGATTAATGTTTCGAAACCAACTAAACCGAACCGCGCCGATAACTTCCCGAGCGTTTCACAAACCCCGATGTTGGTCGAATTCCACCGAGTCAGAGTAACGCAAGAATTTCGACACTCAGTCCGTTGGTAACCCCGAACGGGGTTAAACCGGAGTACTTCGACAAATTTTTGAAAGGATTAAATACAAATCGGAGAAATTCGTCGCACAATAACGGGTGTACTTAATCTTTGTTTAGAAAGACCTGCGTTCCAATTTCATTTATGACCGGAAGGTGACGATTCGAAGGCGAGTTAGCCGGTCTCATACGGGAATGAAAGGGTTTTCCTCCCGGGAACAGGCACCTACTCCCGCGTACCCGCTTTATCTTCGGATACGAAACACTCTCCTTCTCCAGCCAAGTAGCCACTAACCGTTAGGATGAGGGACGATGATGATGACGAGTTGTTTGTGTGTGTGTGGGGGGGGGGGCACAGAAATATTCGTGTTCTTGATTACCCTTTGCAAAAAGTATTTTTTCTCCTCATAAATTGTTTCATTGCTGTGTTTGAGTTAATGATTGTAATTTTTTTTCTTTCCCCACGTCCAGGGTGGATTTGCACGAGTTCATGAACTCACCGACATCACCACCAACAAAGTGTATGCGGGGAAAATAATTCCAAAGAGCAGAATCACAACGTCTCAGCACAAAGAAAAGGTACGTCTTTAGAATTAGTATTTTAGATTTAAGTCCGCGTTGCCTTTTTCGAAAGTTGCGTCACAAAAGCGTCGGGAATAAGCAACCTTGTAATAAAAGGAGCATCAGCGCGATTATCGCAGTGCAGTTTCGAGTTGATTCTACTCGATTTTCCAGCGTTCTTTTCTTTTAGCCGGATTGACTTTTAGCTTTTTGTTGGCATTTCGACTGTCACTGTGAATTGACTGTTTTACGATCGTTAATTTCACAAATTAACGATCAAAAAACAATGTTTATTAAAAAAAAGTAATCTAAACGCCGTCCCTTTCTCGGAAATGCAATCTCAGCCCTCAAAGCGAGGGCTGAGATCGCATTAGGGGTTCATTAGTTCGGATCGAAACACCTGTGGATTCCAGCGCACTTTCCAATGATTTCTGCGAACAAGAAATTGCCCAATTTCTTGTTCGTAAAAAAGTTTTGTTTCGTGGTTATCCAATTCGTTAACCACGAAACAAAACAACTTGACTTCCAAATCCGCTGGAATGGCGAGCAAGAACTTCGATGGTTTGTTTGGAAATTTTCGTGGCTGAACGGGACGTGCTGAGATCTCTGTTGGTTGTCGCGTGGTTCCCAGCAGGGCCTCTTCTCGAGCCGACATCTCCGCAGAACCACCAGGCGAACTTGAGAAAATAATGAACTGCGATGGAAGACCTCTGAGTATTTTGTGCCATACGGAACCCGGAATTCTCGGTCTTGTCACAAAATCGCATGCGTGACGAATTAGAAGAGATGACAGTCGTGTGGTGACAGAAAATTAAATTGAGAGGAAGACGTCCGTTTTTTAATGTAGAACTTCCACAAAGAAGTAAACAAAATCATTAAAGATCTCTTCCAGATAAGAACATACGGAAGTTGACATGAAAAACAGAAGTTCGACGATGAGGTGGAATCGCTAATATCAGGAACGAAGAGGGTAAACAGACGCATTACGAGTGCATGTTGACCATTAATAACGAAACATTACCTCCCCTTTAAGACGGGTGCATCAGACGCAGGAATCCTCACGACGTCCTGAATTATTCGAGAGTCGCTGCTGCCCTTCGAGTGGAAGTGACGCACCGAGGGAAGGAGAACAAGCGGAACGATTTATTACAAGAATGTAGTCGTAGAATGCCGAAGTCGCCGTTCGGATTATTTGGCATCGATTTCTGTGCGTGTGTGTGGTGTGTGTGGGGGGGGGGGGGATTACGAACGTTAAGTTAAATTAACATTCGAATGAAATTCGAAACCTAACAAGAGGTTGCGAGAGGGACGACCTCAGTGAGAAAGCTCTACGGGGAAGGGCAGAAAAATGGGCAATGCGGATATTAGACGTAAATCTGTTGATGAAACCGAGCGCGAGAAGCGTAGCCAAACAGGAAAAGCAAGCCAAAGACACGAGGAGACGAAAAACTGCAATGAAACGTGCGATCCGTGGCCACTTGAGAAAGCTGAAAGAGCGCGGCAAGAAGTGGACGAATCAAGCAAGACCTTTGCTGAACCCCTGCATGGCGATCCGTTCATACGAACGCAGAACATGACTGGTTTGATGGGCGAGGCACAAATGCTTTTCATATTCCCCTTTGTCTGCGAGGGAAGTTCTTTGAGCGGAGTGTTATTGAGCTCTGTGAGGGCATCGAGATCAGCTGAGCATAAGACTGATTGGGGCTTTTGGATTTGTAGTATTCCGCCTCATCGACTTCTCTATGGATCTGTTTCTAATAATAAACCGTGGGGCATCCAGAATCATCCTCCGGCATTTGTTCAGCATCCTCTGCAGTTTTCAATATTTGCATCCGAGGTGTGTAAGTGATGACTGGGCGTATCTTGTATAAAGTAGTTTGTCTTATATCCAGTATTTAAAGAATCTTCTTTAAGAAAGGACGAAGAAACCAGCGCGAAGGAATTGCTTCCGAAACCGGTTTCAAGCTACATTAAGATTTTTAAACAAGCAACGGAAGTTTTTCTTTCCTTCTTCTCACGCAGCACTTTCGTGGGGTCACTAAAAAGATGTAGTTTTGAGTTTTTGAATTGCACATCTTGTATGTGCAATTGGAAGCTCGCGCACGCATATTTGAAGTCCATTGATCAAGTGAATCTTGGCCCTTCCTCGTCAAAGGCGAAAAGAGATGAAAGGTATTTCACGAATGACAGAATGAAAGAGAATAGAATGAATTGAAATACATCTGGGAAGGGATGGATGACGCCAGAACTCCAAGACGGTGGAAATTAAAACTAAAAAAATCCATGGAGGCGATGCTCCGAAATAAACGACGCAACCCCACGAAACAAAGACGGTTAAGCCCGCCTGAAGACATCCTGCTGTCTTACATCTTCGAAAAGAACTCGTCCTCCATTAAAGTCCTTCGAGTTTTCTTGGCCGTAAGATGAGTGAAGAAGATCGTCCCACGAGGAAAATAGTTCATCGTTTAACACTTTCCGCCGACAGCGTTTAAGTTTCGACACTATTCGACTTTTGACGTTCGCGGTTGCCTTTCTGTTCATTTCAATCCTTTTATGACAACGCCGACCGCAAATGGGTTTAAACCTGCAGCGCATTCGTACTAGAAGTGTAGCGGAATTAGAAACGTTTCTGGAGGTTCTCATTTCGCTAATGGCGAAGACGTTTTCCTTGAGGATTGGGCAAATGGAAATGAAACCGAATCTTCTGCCTCGAACAGGCAAGGAATAACTGCGGGCTCCTTGGTACGTTAACTGATATTATCCGAACCAGAATGTGGAGTCTACGGGGGTTTTTTTTTCTCATTAAAAAAACAATTCCTGGAGGAAAAAATGCTGCACCAAAAATGGACGAATTCGGGAGCCAGCTTTGCCTCTGGAGGGAAGAAGAAGAATAAAAAACCCCGCCGAAACGCTGTTACTGCGTGGGCAATTGCTGGAACGTGAATCGAGTCAAACATGGCGTGTGTTAAATCGAAGTTTCGCTTTCTCATTTTCTTCAATGAAACGAGCCGCACAAGGCGAAATTTGTTTACGGCGTTGTATTTATTAAACACAACGCTTTCGTGGACTTCATCTTGCCAAAATTCCCAGACGAAAATCCTTTCGTACTCTCACGAAATGACATCTTTTGAAGGGGAAACCCGATTTGAAATAAATCTGATTTAACATCCATCCTTGTGGTCGTTTTAATAAGATTAAAGAAACCGAATTGTGGGATGTTTGCATCCCATCTCAGGTTGCGTTCATCATTAGCGACGTAGTCCTGAGTAACCCTCGCTTGATATAAGTTGTTCACCGTGTGTTAAATTTAACTAGCCGGATGCTTGTCGGTTATAAATGCGGGGGGTTTCAACTCGAAATATTTTCGATGACGGATTTATCCGCTTCATCTGAGAAATTTGCAAGAAAACGCAGCGAGTTCGCCGAAGAAGTACTTTGACATTTAAAATTTCAGATTTGTTTTGTACGGTCTCGGAGGCAGCAAATTTTATCGGCTAATTCAAGACGTTTCTTCAACACTCTCGTCAGCCATTCGAGCGTCATCTTCTTAACGGGGGATGTTTCGTCGGAGTCGATCCAATTCACTTTGAAGCAAGCATGCAGGACTCGTGGATTCTGCTATGGTCGATGCGATGTCGTAGGGTGGTGGTGGTATCGTTGGTCTGAAAACCTTGTTCGTGATGCCTGTTTCGGAATGTTTTTCGGGCATTTCGTTTCGTTCGATCGTTACACTTTCACCTTTCTAACCTTCGTGTGATTTCGATTTCTGCTGCGTATTTGGTTTCTCTGGAGTTTGGTTTTCCCGTCTGTTCTTTGTATTGTTTCTTTCCCCTTCTCTGTCTCACGTTATCCACTCCCCTTCTTCATCTCGCATTGCTCTGATACCGGCGGACACTTCTTCCCCTCTTCGATATCGCAGCCAACGCAACAGTAATCGGCGCGCCAATTACAAAACGACGACGGCAATTCCGTATTGCGTGACATCTAAAATTTAATCTAAATAGCGGTGTACGAAATGTTTGGACTCGAAATCCCTTCTGAGGGGGCAAAAACTTCTTTCTTCTAAAGATAAGGTAGTCGATCTCGCAAAGGAAGATCTTTTCGTTCCAATTAACAAAATCGACTCCAGAATACACCCGCTTAACAGACCTCGCACGTTATGCAGTAGGATTAACCCTTCTATTACGATATTAATTGGGTTTGTCGAGCCTCACTCGGCCGTGTCGAGACTTCGAAGCGAACGTTTTAACAGGAAAACGAAAAGAGGCTCACTTTGGAAAGTAACCAAAATCAGAAAACTTCTGCAACATCTCGAGGAAAACTTCTCGTACTGAGAAACTAAAGGCAAGAATAGAACAGTGGAGGCTCGTGGTTTGAAATCGCGGGGGTGCTGCAACTTTCGAAATGTACATACGCACTGTAAGTACAGCGTATACGTGTTTGGATAAAATTTTAAAAATTATGGTAAAAATCTTAAAAATATTGTTTATTATCGATAAAATTATATAGTTTAGTATAATTCAAAATTACTTACTTAAAAATAAAATCCATTCCTTTAATTGTAATTAAAGGAATGGATTTGCAAATTTTGGACATTACAATTAAATCCTTTAATTGTAATGTCCAAATATTTAAAGAGACGGAGTAAACACGATAAGCACTACGAACACTCTACTACTGGCGCAAACTGCATATAAACAAAGTGAAACTGCGCGACGGACAGTGCCGCATTACGCTAATAGCTCGCATCTCACTATGACGTGAATATGCTTGCGTGCGTAGCAATATGACACTGTAGTAAACACAGTGCTACTAGCGCCCTCCTAAGTGCTACAAGATGGATTTTTACTATTTTTTATACAAAATAAGAGGATTGTTTATGATAAAATTAAATATGACAAGCAAATATAAATGAATTAATATATTTATATATATCGAGAAAAATTGGGGTTGCTGCACTTCCGCAGCGCCTATGCACGAGCCGCTCCTGAAACATAAGTATTGAATGGGACATTAACTCGTCCCATTCAATACTTTCCCACCTCCTTCTCATAATTACACCAGATCGAAAAGACTGATTTAGTCAAATTTTCATTCCAATTAACAAAAATGGCCTGATTTATTAAATATAGCCATTTAATAACCATGGCCTCACTACAGAAAATGTCCAAAAATCTATGCTAAAAACAGTCCAAGTATTGCCAATTCAGAACTAAAAACATACTCATAGAAAAGTAAATTCGATGCATCTTGGATGGATTTCAGTTCAATGCACTCTCGGCCATCTTCTCTGAGAGAAAACGGGTGCGAAATCTGAAGGTCCAATCCACAAAAGGAAATCTCCAAGGCTGCTGAAAGCAGCAACTCATGAAACCTGAATCCCGAGGGATCTTTCTTCGCTTTAGCCTTGTTGCTTGGAGTGCCGCTGTTTTCGAGTCCATCCCGTCGTCTTCTCATTGGTCTTCCCTTCGCTATCCAGTTCTTTGCCCATCTGTTATCCTGCATTCTTTTTATATCTCTTCCCCCCCACCCCATTCTTGGTAGTATTTTACAATTTGTTTTTCTAATTTGGTGCTCCTAAAGGAAAATTCGATGTGTAGCAATTATTATTTTTTTTTCCCAGTCATTTCATTGAATTGTTTTGGAGTTTCTGCCGCATGTTCGTACTGGTCTGCCTACTCCTTTGCATATTCTTTTCTTCCTTTGCTTGTTCTTCGAGATGAGGCTGCTGAGACATCCACGTCTTCCACCAGCTTTCGCTGCTTTTTGTATTTCCTTTTGTGCGATGCCAAAGTGGTTTAGCAATGGAACCAAACAACGAACTGGTTCAATTACAGCCGAAGAGTTCCTTGATTTCCCATTTGATGCGTTCAATAACGCCTCGAAAGAGAGAAAGAGTAAGATATCAGCACAACATATCCAATTCTGAATTTCCATCATTTTGTTTACTTTTATTTCATTCGTCATTAAAGTGGGACTTCGTTTATTTCTTTTGGTTATTTTCATTTCTTCAGTTCTGTATTTATTATAGAACTGTTATCTGTGTACAGGGCCGAGCCGTGCGGTTTTGCAGATTGGGCGCCGCACAAGGGCGCTTGAAGATACAGTCGCCATTTCACCACGGGAAATAATTTTAAAAAATATCAATTTTCTTATTCCTGAATTATATCGTTTGAAGTGAAACGTTATCAATATTCCCACAGATTTTATTTCACAGAGTAGGCATCGACTCAGCGAAAATTTTAGAAATATTCTCGATTGTTTATTATATTTTTAGTGGAAATTGTTAGTTTAAGACAGATTGTGAATTCATTCTTACGCTGTGCTTTGCCCAGTACCGTCGACAGGATGGAGCATAGAGGCAGCCTGCCTCACGGCGCTGCTTAATAAGGGCGCTCGCTCAGCCGTGTTACGGCAACAAGATATTTTACAAAAATACAGCGTTTAGTTAACAAATAAAAAGGCACCATTTTCCATTGACAGTTAAATATCTACTTATTATATTTTATGAATAAAAAATTAGTCATACATACTAAAACTAAACATTTTCGAACCCACTTATTAGATACTTAAGGAAACAACCCATAAAGTATCATACGATGTGAATCTCATAAACTTTTATAGTCTATATATAAATATATATATATATATAATTATATTACGCATGAATTCTCCTACTCAAAGTGCAGGTTTCTATCTCCCCGAAATTCACATTTGAGTGATAATTCGCTCCCTGCAGTAAACAATATGCTATCCCCAACAGCCATTAACTGCAGAAACACTAAAACGAATTAGTTTTATCAGGTCACTGGATAAGGTTCACAGACATCATTTGTAGACTAATATATATTTCTCAAAATATTTCTCAACAAATAATGCAATGACAGACAACTGGGAATATAAACACTAACTAATGAATCACATCTTCCCTCCAACAGAAACTGCTATACACAGCAGGTGCAACATATGATTTTGCTTGACACCATCCACCCCCCCCCCCTGTCATGAACGTGTCAAAACTAAGAAATATATAGTGAATGCATTTCAGATATTATGGAAATCGGTTTAAGAGAATTAGCATTTCCATTCAACTGTTGCTTTTTGTTTGGGTCGCGCGATCTTTTGTTAATACCGCACCAATCATATGCACTTCTTAATAGCTGCTTTTTCTCTATGGGCCTACAATCGCGCACATCTTTCACTTCTCATTAGTAATTTGTCGAGGATTGTTCATTACGTATCTCGAGTCTTAAATTACTGGTAATTTTGCTTGATATAATGGGAAAGAAGATGACTCTATTTGGGTAGATAACTTTGATTGCACACAAGGAAACCGCTCTTGAAGACAGAAGAAGTGATGGAGATTAAGATTCTTGGTAAGTCATATACTTTTATAGTTTTTTTTTTCCTGAAAACTTTAGTTTCCGAAAATCCCCACATATATCTCGCAGCACGATTTTTTAGCTTTAATTTTGGGAAAAAAGTGCGAGTCATATTCGAGTAAATAGTAAATAATTTTTTTAGCTTTCAAATTCTCAAGTATAGATCATTCGTTAATTACTGGATTCATAAAACGCACCAAAGAGAGCAAAATAGCAGATACAGAAATAAGCAATTTCACTCCTCTCATTGATGATAAATTATTTATATTAAGTAAAAATGATTAGTATCTTTATAAATTTCGTTCTATTAAAAATAAATCATATTTTTTTGTTTAAATGTACATCTAAATTCAAATAAAACAGGCATTTACAATGAAATATATTTTTATTTATTTATTATTATTATTTTGATAAGGGTATTTTGAAAGGTACTTGGTAATAATGAAAATTAAAGAAGGGTACACGGATATCTGAAGTTTCAGAAACACTATCCAAAAATATTTAGTCTGAAACATAGATGTACATTACGATGTTCGTTTTCTTAAATTCCGCTTCGAATTTGAATAGACGAAATAGCGTCTATCCAAACACGCACTTATTTTTTTCGGAGTCATTTCAATTTTGAATGGGAAACATATTGAGTGTATTGCGTATTCTGTGTTTAAGTGACTTTGGACAATTTGACTTTGAATTTAATTGTGTACTTAATTTTGGATTTTGGATAGACAAATAAAATTTTAAAGATAATAGTTTATAAATTATAAACGTATTAATCAGCTGAGGGACCTTAGCTAAAAATCCCGTATATATGCGGGATAGACTATCGGCCCATCAGGCTGACGCGGCTCGAATTAAATTAATAAACATAGATTATTTATGAGCTATAAAACCTTTAGATGAGCTTTGTTTACACATACTGCAATTTGCCCCTTTCTTGATAATATTTGGATCATTTCATTTTGTGCGTTACATTAACAGTGTTACTGTGCAGTTGCCTTTTGTTTTATAAAATATATTTATGGTTGTTTAGTAATTTTTTGTGAATTTGGATTATTATTGACGTAAAGCGAGTACCTCTATTATATTTTTTCTAAGTTTTTAAATCAGTTAAATTGTTTAATTTTAGTTAATTATCTTATTTTGAAAACAAAAGATTTTTGTTTTGTTCGGTAGACGTCTAGAAAATAATTTTCAATAAGAGATTTATTTATATATTTGTCATTGGGGTTGGGATCCTTTTACTAATTTCTTTAATAAATAATTTTAATATTCTAGAAATTTCTTAATTATTAAACAATTACCAGAATGTAAAATATATTAAATAAGTATCACTGAGAAATCAATCAGTGGCGAATATCTCTACATATTAATTTTCAAAAAATACCTAAAATGTAAGCATATTCATTATTGAAAACATCTGAAAAATCAAATTCTGTAATTAAAAAAATAGTCAGACTTGGGCCATGCACCATAAAAATAATAGTCGGTTAAGGGGTTAAAAAATAAGTTGAAGGGAAAATTTCAGAAATTATTATTTATTTTGGTGGACAACTTTTAACGCTCTTCTTATTTTAAACTCTAACCAAGATTGTTAACCCTTAGATGTCGGGAAAAAAACGCCAAGGAAGTTATCTGCTGCACAAAACAGGAAAAGACAATTGCAACGAGTACAACCGGGAAATAAATTGGCTGGATCGCTGAATAAATTTTTAACTTCAGGATCACAAAAAAAAAACGAAGAACAGAAAGTTCTGACGAAGCAAGTACTCCGTGTAGCTCTACTCCAGAAAAAGAGAGGACACCAGGTAACTATGAAGAAACAAATGTTACGATCGAAAATGAAACTGGACTGTCTACAGAAGTTGCAGCAGAAGAAATATTGGATTCCGATTCAGCGAAACACGAAACTTCAAATTTTAATGTTAATGATCCAGGTACTTGGCCGAATCATATAACTTCCAAAGTTAGTGATTGTTTAGTTGAGCATCGCCCGCGTCAAGTAGTTAATAATTTCCCAAATAGGAATCAGGCCGCAAGTTTTCCGATCCATACTATTTTCGAACTTTAGCAAATGGAGAAAAACTTTTACGAAGTTATTTAGAATCGCGAAATTCAGTTTTCTGTTATTATTGTAAAATATTTGGTGGTCAAAATTCCCAACTTACTAATGAATACGGTTGCAACGATTGACAACATTCGAGTCATAAGTTAAAAATACACGAGACAAGTTCCGCGCACATTACAAACTGTTCAAAATACAGAGAACTTAAAATGTCGTTGATTAAGAAATGCACTGTTGATTGCACACAACAAAGATTATAAGAAAAAATATTGGCAATCTGTTATAGAACGGTTAATCTACATATTATTCGATATGTATTATACAATATTTATCAAGGCAGTGTATAGCTTTTAGAGGTTCTTCACAAAAACTTTTTGAAAATGATAACGGCAATTTTTTAAAGTTAGTAGAAACTGTCGCTAAATTTGATTCGATAATGGAGAACACTTGCATCGCATCCAAACATCACTAAAAAGGACACTGCTCATTATTTAGGTGATGAAAGACGAAATGAAATCATCCGTATAATTTCTGAAGCTATAAAACAAAAAAATTTAGAAATGGTTAAAGAGGCGAAATATTATTCATTAATTCTTGACACTCCTCCGGATATAAGCCACACAGAACAATTCTCTATTGTTATTAGATTTGTTAATCAAAATAAAGATACAAATATAGCAGAAATTCATGAACATTTTTTGGGTTTTCAATCTGCAGAAGATAACACTGGGCAAGGACTATTTCAATTTATAAAAAATTATTTAAACTTATTGAATATTAACATTTCGGATTTACGCGGCCAAGCTTAACGGTTCAAATATGCGAGGCAAACATAATGGACTGCAGAAAAAAATCCTTGAAATAAATTCAATTGCTTTTTTTTATTCCGTGTGCTTCACATTCATCAAATTTGGTAGTTAATGATGCAGCTAAGATATCCTGTGAAACTGCAAGTTTTTTTGGGGGTAATACAGGAATTATATAATTATTTTTCAATATCTGTGAAGTTGGGCTATATTAAAAAACACATTCGTGTTTTAAATTTGAAGCCACTTTCTGCTACTAGGTGCGAAAGTAGAGTAGAAGCAATAAAGCCACTTAAAAATAATATCAAGGAAATTTACCAGGCTCTTTTTGATATTACGGAAGATGAAACTAAAGATCGATTCTAGAGTTCAGGCAGACAACTTAATTTCAAAGATTTATTCGTTTAAATTTATTTTCTCTGTTCATGTTTGGTACGAAATCTTAAGTCTCGTAAATGTTGCAAGCAAAATAATGCAGAGTCCGACATTTGATATAGGAAAAATTACAGAAAATCTTGATTTTGTTATACATGATTTTGTTGTAATATTATTAGAATTGCAAAAGAAGTAGCAAGCAATCTTAATATTGATCCTATTTTTCCAGACATTCGCAAAAGAACAAAAATGTTTGGTTACGAAGCATCAGATGAGACAACGCATGATCCTAAACAAATTTTAAAATAAATTTTTTGTTCGCGATTTTAGACACGACATTGGAAAGATTCATACTCTTAAAACAGCTAGGAATTTAAAGTTATAAGAGACATTAGCAAATTAAAAGATTGGAGCGATATTGATGGTATGACTTTATTTGAGGAATTAAAAACTTTGCAATGTTTTATTAAAAAAGAGTCGGCTCCTCAGGATGTATTAAATTATATATACGAAAATAAATTAACCGACACGTTTCCGAATACTGCGATTGTGTGCGTATTTATTTAACATTACCAATATCCGCAGCATCAGGGGAAAGAAGTTTTTCAAAACTGAAACTAATAAAAAATTATTTGCGGTCAGCAATGCCTGGAGAGCGTCTAAAGGATTTATCAATTATATCAATTGAAAATAATATTATGGACGCAATTAGACATTAAAGATATTATTAAAAATTTTGTTGCGGCTAAAGCAAGACGGATAAATATGTAAAAGAAATTTATATTTATACTAATTGTTATATGGTTAAAAGCATGAATCCAAATTATCTTTATGTAATATTTCTTTTTATATTAAAATAAATGTAATTTTTGTTTATATATATTCATATTCTGTTGTATTTATATATTAAGGAATGAAATGAAACTTTTTATTATTAAAAATTCCTTATTTATGAATTTCAGTGATTACAATGTTCTACTACTGTTAAATAAAATTTATTTTTATGTATGCGTATAAACTGTTTTTTACTTTTAAAAGTAAAATTTTTCGCAAAAATGTTTCATTGGGGCGCTGAAAAAAATTTTGCACAAGGGCGCCTCCTACCCACGGCGCGGCCCTGTCTGTGTATGGGCATAACATGCATAACCATTAGTTCTAAAGGTTTTTTTTTTTTTTTATTTGCCATTTCTTCCCATTTTTAACGTGGTCATGGCTTAAGAACGCATGTAAAGAGGTTTGTCTTATTGTATTAATTGGTTTAATATAAATATGGCGTCTGTTGTTGATCTGCTCTTCCCAAATCCTCGTTTCTTATCCCAATTCAACTTGTTTCATTTTTGGGAATAATAATTTTCCCGTAGATCAAATTTCTTCCTTTTTGTAGTTCTGTGGATTTTTCTCGCCTCCTTTCTTAGTCATTTGGTATTTCTTATTCTTTTAAACGCTGCATTTGGAATTATGTTTCAATTTGCCATTTAGTTCTTTAAGAGTTTGTTCGCTGTCTTTTTTTTTCTGTCATTTCAGTTACGCTATCCTCTTCTTAAACATCATTTTACACTTTGTTGATTATATTATCTTCGTTCTTTTCTGTGTACAGATTTCTATTTACTCAATCCAATATTTGTTACCTTCATGCTTTCACTCGGTGCTTCCTCTTGAGTTGTATTATTCGTCAGGTTCTTCCTTCTGTGCCAAAAAATGAGTTCAAATTCTTTGCCATAGTTTGTTTCTGTTTAATTTTCCTTATCTCACTATTTCCTTTCTTTCGTTTTCTTGTTCTGTTCATTTTATCGAAATCCGCTTCATTTCTTTCTTCGCTATGCTTTTCTCTTCTTTAAACAGTGGTGTACGTATTGGATTAGTTTTTGCTATCCCCCCACCCCGTTATTTTGCTGCTTCGTGTACAATGCCCTTAAAGGCTGTTCATTTTTCTTCTACTGTTTCTTTTATCTTAATGTTTCCAGTTTGTTTTTTCTGGTAAACGCATCGTATAATTTCATCCCGGAATAATTCCATCCTCTGTTTTTTTTCCTTTCATTATGAAAGAATGTATACTATTTATTAATTCTTCGAGGAGGCGGGTAGGGAATGGATCAGCTGAGCAATTTGTGTGCACCCACAGCCTTTTTCCGACGATTCCTGCCGCAACACTAGCATAGAAGTATTTCCTGTCTGTCTCTCAGTAGAACAACACTTATTGCAGCATTTATCTACGCCTACTGCAGATATTTCCGTGATGACGTTTATCTCGTTTTACCTTCAACAACATTCTTTATGGAAGATTTAAATGGCCACAACACATTGGGGTGGGAAACACCAACTTATAATACATATCCTTCCCTATTATCGATGGAGGGTTGCAAACGGTAGCTCACTAGGACCTCTTATGGCATCCAGAACGACCTTGTTGACTTCATCTTGCAGTTACCATTCGCTTTATGGCAGACGACGTAAATGGCCACAACCGTATTGGTGCAGGGTAGCACATATACCAACATCAAAGAAGGGCTGTGTAGCGCACGATCAAGCAAACAACCTCTCTATCTTAAACACACGAAGCAACATCTTCATTCACGTGGCCCACCTGAAGTTAAAGTGCGAAGCAGACGATAACACTTATGGGAGCGACAAATTTCCTGTGAGATCCACTCTTGCATGGGCAACTTGTATTTCATCACGAATATCACGATGGAAAATAGATCAAGCGACCCATCCTTAGCAGGATGCGATTCTTGATGGGGGAAAGGCCGAATATTACAGAAATTAAATTGCAGAGCTTATAATACAAGCTGACGAAACTGCAGCATCCAAAATATTTTGGTTTCCTCAAACCACGGCAGGGTGCAGAGCAAGTTCAATACAAAGCTTCAGACATCTTCTATAAACATCCTACCATAAGAAACTTGATCGCTTTCAAACGTACTCTTTTCACATCTTTATGAATCAAATCGTCGCCAAAGTGAAAAACGAATGTACCACCCGCTCATTCTGTTTTGGAATGTAAGTAAATTGAATTGCTTACCGAACGCACGTGCGGATACGCTTCGGAAGAGGTCAGAGCATCGGCAGCATTTTCTTACTTCTCGAATTCCTGGTCCTTTAACACTTTCATTGCCAAGCTGAAAATTGGAATTTCGTGTGGTGGCCAAATTTTTTTTATTTTTTTATTTAGTTAGCGACGTCCACGCGATAACGCATGATCGGCCGTTTGGTGATAACTCGTATCGCGTGATTGGCAATGAACGTGTTACAGTAACAATCGGAAAAATGTCGTTCAATTTTGCATCGGTGTGCAACAGGCCGTTCGAGAAAGAACTGCTTTATGGCCCACCATTAGGAAGTCGTCAAGCATCCGTCAACACCTCCCGCGGTTGCTCTTTCTCCAAAACGAATTTTTCTGTTGAAGATCAGTTTCCAAATCCTAAGCAGAATTCATCGATTATTGCCTTGACGAACCACCGAAGAAACTTTGTGCGACTTAGAATGGATGGCTCCATTTATGGTTTCTGGAACGCAACTTTTTTTAAGACGACTGCGAACCGTTTGATCTCCCAATTCTATAAACATTAACAACGAGCGCTTCGCTATCCGTTTTCTCTTTTTCTTCGTTATTTTGATTTAACAGCTAATCAGTGTTTGCTGTAATTGCCAAGTATTGCAGAACAACTCTTTCGAGCTTAAGCGATGCCCTCCGTGGATGGCTTTATTCGTTTCGTAATTCATTCACCCTGAAGGTAAGACACTTCCAGCAAGGCGACAATCTTTGTTTCGCCTGGCACTTGCAGATGCGTTTTCTTCCCTTCAGAAGCGTTAGTTGCGACCGAGGCAAAGTTTTTGCGACTCGTTTTCGATCAAGTTAGCATTCAATTAAAAAAGAAAAAAACGACCGAAAGCAAAATGGACTATTAGATCAACGCCTGTATATGACTATCTAACGTGATTAGCTAAAAAAAAACTACAAAGCATGAAATAAGAATAACTATTGAAATATTTTTGTTTTCTTTAATTATTTTCAAGATTTAGGAAAGCTACTTTCATGTAGTTCCATTTCCTCATAACCAGCTGAGTATTGTAATAGCCACAGCTGAGCGTGCGTTGCTGCCCCATTATAGTCGGTCCGTACGGCTAGAAATTTTTATTTACTGATTAAAATTTAATATTCAAATGACAAAACAACTGAAAATTCTTGAAGCAAACGCGACTGATAGTCATACTTGAAAAAATTTGGCATCAAGCAATACATCAAGATTTTTGTCTTATTTTGTTTTTAGCACTGAAGTATTAACATTGGGGCGGAAAAAGCGAGTCCAAAAATAATGCGGAAGGTAAAGAACCAACGGAGGTACATAAGAATGTAAAACAGCAGAAATGAAACAAACCAAAGAGTTTAATGGAATCTACGAATAAAAAATAACTACAACCTGAAAAATTCATGACAAACGTGCAGTATTAATGGCGATGCGTTGCCCGTTTCGATAAATAATTCCCTTTAATGTATGGGATGGCTGGGTTAGGTTAGGTTACGGTTATCGGAAAAAATAAACAGAATCCTACAACATTATAACCTCAATGCCACCTTTAAACCACCCACTAAACTTCAGCTCCTCTAAGGATCCTCTCCTCCCATTAGCACATCCTGGAGTCTATAGCATTCGCTGCACCTGCAACTTACCGTACATTGGTGAAACAGGATGGACAATCCCTATATGCAAGAAAGAACACATTAAATATAACCATTATGGTGAAGCAGGCCTCTCAGACCACGCACTCAACATCTTACACCAAATCAACTGGAAAAGCACCCTCTCTTTACACCATACAAAAACCTGGTACGAAAGGAAATTCAAGGAAGCTTGCGAAATCCTGATAAACCACCCAAATATCAACAACAAAGATGGCATGAAAATTCCATGGATTCTGGATGGCACACGTTCAGCCTACCTAATATGTAAGAGCCAGCATAAGTCAGGACTCTAGCCAATCCTTAGCTAATATTAGAAACCATTCCATACCAACTGGCTGGAATGTGTACATGATGTTTATATATGTATATAGATAGATACTTGTTGTTATGCCCAATGTATTTCTACAACCAACAGATAATAATAGGACTTTAGCGTTGATGTATAATCTTTTTTTCTCACCAGAGGTCAGGCCAACAATTGTTGTAGCGGTTGGTCAGTGTCTTTAACAAACCAGTTTGATTGTAGTGTAGCTTGTTTCCTGTGTATAGTTGTATGCTCCAGAAGATGACCTTGACATAAAGGTCGAAACGTCGAATGTACATTTTAGTTATATTAAACTAAAGTTTTTATTCAAACACGGTAGTTGTCTCCATAATTTTCAAAAATGCATTCGGATCACCGTGTAAACCTAAAAGAAAGGTCTCATACTGATTCTTAATCAATCGCATGAGATCATAAAACAATCTTCTCCCAATGGAAAAAGCGAGATTAATAAATAATCCCACCGGAAAAATCACCGGTCAAGCTGTGCTCGTCAAATCGAATCAACGACAGTAGAAAGTCGTAATGCATGTGATCTCTTTTGCTACTACCCTCGCTTCTTTGACGAGAGCTTGATCGCCTTTACGTAGGCCTCACGTGGACACGTTTTAGCTTAATAAATTTATCCCGTTTCTAAAGTTTGACAAAACGTCCGCTTAGAAATGCTTGTTTTTGTATATAAGAACATCCACGCACTTCTTCTTTATAAGGCCTTCTTATGTAATATTGGGCTACCTTATTAACATAGGGCTAGAAGCAGTCAGAGCTGTTAATGCTCCAATAAAACTAACCATGAGGATAGCACTACCTCATGGATTGCTATTTCCGTTACCTCCCTCCCCAGAATGTCCATAGCATGCGTGATTATTATAGCTTTTCCCGTTTCAGATTCTCCTGGAGATTGATCTTCACCGCCTTCTTCAGCACAAACACGTCGTTAGATTTTGCCATTTCTTCGAGAAAGAAGACGACGTATACATCGTACTCGAGTACTGTGCCAGAAAGGTAAAGCGCTTTCTTTAATTGGATTCCTTGAAAAACTTAATTATTAAAATAATTCAAAGGAGCTAAACTGTAAGAAGGCCGCCGTGCAAGAGAGTATGTTGCAATCTAAAAACTGCTGTACCGTCCATTTGACAATCTCGCAGATAACACTTATCGTTCTTATCTGTGAGCAGGGACATAAGAACTCCTCTGTAGTCGTGTATGTCAATGTCTGCAGTCAAAGAGCGCTGCCGTACTGTGAGAAGTAAAACTCTACCGTCGTAGAGACAATTTGGCATTTTTTACCAAACTGCTTCTAGCAAAAATGATCAAACCACACGTAAAGCAAATATTCTCAGGAACTCGTTGAATCGTTGCCTTCGGCAGATTGTCTTTCCTTTTTTTCCTTCTGAATAGCACCCACGAAAGGCTTTTAGCCTACAGCACATAGCCTAGATGGTAGACGTCTTTAATCGCCCTTTGAAATACCACCAACAGTCTCGCTGTTCTGTTCTTTCCCACCATCCGATTACTGCTTCAGTTCTTTTGGTCCAAACACCTGCTCAGACCGAATAACAGAAATCATCCTCACAGGAAAGGAGGCCATTACAACTATTGCGAGCTGCAGAGTGAGCAGCTGGAGTTTTGGTCTTGACCCACTCGTTCGTGGTATGCAGAGTTTTTCTCTTTTACTGCGTTGGCACACTCTTTTTGGGAATCAAGACGTATCCTTTATTCTAGCCCAAATCCTCTGCCACCATCCAAGTCTTCGTTCCCAATAAAGTGTGCCCACGCAGTAATAGAGAAAAACCTCTGCATACCACGAATAGCTCCAAGCCAAAACTCCAGCTACTCACTCTGCCTATACTGCAGCTCACAACAGTTGTAAAAGAATCGAGTCGAAATCAGACTTTGAAAGAGCCAAATGCTGCACACTTGCCTCCTGCCCAAATAGCTGTTGTTCCTTCTGGTCCCTTGCGAAAGTCATTAGGTGTAACTTCTGTCCACCCAGGTTTCCACCACTGTCATATCCGGAGAGTGGTCGAAACCTGTTACCTCACACTTCCTTCCACACTCTGCAACTGGATCGCTAACTTTCTCACTGGACACTCTTCGTGTCATGTGGACGGTGTACTCTTCTCAGACTTCCCATACGAATACAGGAGTACTCGTAAGGGTTCTGTTCTTTCACCCACTCTTCCTCTTGTATATAAATGATCTACTCTCAGACTTCCAATCCTATCCATAGCTTTGCCGATCACAGTACACTCGATTGCTCCTTTTCATTTGACAACCTTTGTAGTTCTCAAGTGTCAGAATCCGCAAGATATACCACGACCATCTGTATATCCTAATCGGGCAAGGACAACCTTGTATACTTCAATGCCACCAAAACTCAGTCTTGTCTGATCTCTAGTAAAAAAAAAAAGAAAAAAAAAAGCTCGTTCGCATCCCTCTCCCCTTAACTTCAGTAATGCTGAGATATCAAAACACGATCAGATTTGTTTTCTTGGACTGATTTGCACCTCCGATCTCTGCTGCCACAATCCCTTTTAACTATAGGTTCTGCAGCCGCCCAAGACTTCTTTACTTTTTCGCACAAGACGCTGCTTCACAGCTGATGACCCAAAACAAATCCCCTAACTATGGCATATTGCTCCCATATTTAGGATAGTGCACCAAAATCCTCTCTAAGATTGCTCGATTCTATCCGGAAGAGAGCAATCCAGCTAATTAATGATCCCTTCCTCAAACCCACTTCAATTCCTCTCTCACAGATGTTCAGTTTCTACAGGTACTTTCATGGACAGCTGAAGTAGCCACCATTATTCTCCTCCAAAATCATTAAAACAAGAGCCACTGCTAACCAACACCCTTATACAGTCCATCTTAGAATCACCGAACCAACTTCACTTTCTCCTCTTTCGTTCCATCTACTTCTCCTTTGGAACAGCCTCCCCCACTCTGCCTTCTCCAAAGATTACGCCCCTCAGCTGTTCAAGCAAAATGTGAACAGACTCCTCCTCCTATTCCTGTTGCCCAGACACGGCACTAGCGCTTGGAGATCTTGTAGCCTTTTGTGTGTAAATGAGATTAAAAAAAAATAGATCATCGGTATTAGTACTGTGGGCAGGATAAAGGTTAAATAAACCGAAGTCCTGCGAAAGAGACAGAAAGAGATCAAATGCGTTATACCTTTGCTTACGGTGGAATTCGAAACCACCTAAAGGTTGAAGAGCGCATGCGCTAAAATCCCCGCTGCTATTCTATTCAGATATTCTAGCAGTAATTAAACAGACTGAAGGCACAACTACAAACGCTTGGCTTATTCCGGAATAAAGACAAAGTGCGATAAGAACTGATTTTAATAAATTCTGGGTATTTCGCGCACAAGAGACAAATGAGCCAAAAGACCTAAATTTTGGTCATGTGTCATGCGACTTCGGGAAATGAACCAGGAGAATAAGTACGATAAACTTCAAACGGATGAGCGTAATTTTGAAAAAAAAAAGTACCTTTCAAAATGATCCTCAATCATTGCAACAAATAGAGAAACGTGCGAACAGTAAGAGTTGCAGATGAAGTACAGCAAAGGATTAAATAATTTTTTATTGTTCAGTAAATAAAAGAACTGACAAAAAGATAACGCACGAGAGGGGCGATCACTTCAAGTGTGAGAAAGAAATACTGAGGGAACATACGTGGAAGTGGGAATACGACAAAATCTGACGTTAACACCTGGACTATCAATCCTCTACGTTGGTGGCGAAATCAGGAGGATGATTCCATTTTTTGCAGAAGAAGAAGAAAAATAAAGATCAGCAGTACAAGAAAAGTTCTCAACGAATCTCTAGAATGATAAACGAGAAGGAAACCACTGAAGAAATCTTTGAAAGAAGATTCAAGACAAGAATTGTGGGCGCTTAAAGAAAAGCAACAGAAAGAAAGACCCATTTTGAAGCAGAACGAGGGTTTTCCAAGAACCTACGAAGAAGTTCGGTAGTTTCACATTTTTACCAATAGCAGTTCGACTTTAACTCGAAAAACCCACAGCGCTGCTCCGCTCGAAGAAAGACAAATTCAATTCTATTCGCCGATTGAAGGAACTTTTTCTAAGCCTTTCTTAGATCGGTTCTTGGATTAGTCGATCTCTGGCGCTAGCAAGCGTGTTTTTCGTCCCGTAAACTCAAGAAAATCGACCGTAGAACCTAATCTATTTCCGAGTAAAAATATTGTGTGAGGATTAGGGACCAGGAGTTGGCGGCACTTGTCCGCCGTCTCTTCGTCGGATGCCGTTTATAATTAGTCGGCCAGCTATCCCTGATTGGCTGCCGATGGAGATTGAACTGATTCATCAGTCTCCAAAAGGTGTGGCTAAACCAACCTCGCCCACTTCCTATACAGAAAGAAAACTGCGTTAGAGGATTTTCCGCCCTTGGCGACTACGAAAGAAGTCGAATTCCCGCATGCTCGTGTTGATGGTTCTCGGAGCTTTGCTTAGATTATTTCAACCTACAAACGCATCATGATTCTGAGGATAGCGTCTTCAAATAGGATTATAACTGCATCCGATTTTTTCTACAGGTGGGTTTATTTTTTTCTATCAATTTGCATGACCACTTATGGAGCTCTTCTCTCTTTCGCAAACTGCGCTGCCACTTGGATCACTTCTGCCAAATTAGCAATCGCGCTGGATCGACTTTCTTTTTTTTTTTTTTCCCTGCTCTTTGCGTTCGTCCTTACCGGCCTACGGATTCAGATGAGCATCGTTGTAAATGGCGGATCATTCCGAGAGGCTCGAACAAGGTTAAAAATCAATGCGATTGCCCAAGCATAAGCACAAAGAACTATCATTTCAGTTTTTGTTAAGTATGTTCACATTTTGGATGGTCGAAGAGGGTGACCACAAAAGCTGTATGGAATGGGCAAAATTCTAACTTCTATATTTGGATATTTTCAACGAAAAGCGGAAGCAAATCTCATAAAGAGTTGAAATTGTATTTCAAAATCTGACGAGAAGTTTCACTTCAACAAAAGTTTGTTGCAAGAGTTCGTCGACTTTCTAAATTATTACGGTTGCTTACGAATTATTCACCTGCATGAGCTACACGACGAGCATCATGTTGAACATATCCGCCATCGAAGTGCAGATCAATTCCTCTTTTGTTGATGCTTTGCCACAGTTTTTGTACGAGGATCAAAAAATCCTGTATTTTCGTCGCTCACTGTCTCGTTCATTACTGCTGCTCCTCACCTAGAATTTAATTTTCCGAAGAGGGAAGGGGCATATACGCGGAAGTTCACACGAGACGGTACAACTCCTGAACTTCGCCTTAAATTTCTTCTCTTCCGAGAGTAGTCCTTATCCTGGTAAGAGAATGAGATTTCATACTTGAAATGGTCGATCACGATTCACAGTGGCTTTAAGTTCGTTTCTTAACTCAAAATTGCGAAATAATCATTTTTCCCCCCTCTGCCAACATCGGATTTATGGAAAGCCATTGATTTTAATATAATTTCAATCATCAAGAATAGAAAATTAACTCCTCATTGGAAATTATTAACCAAGAAACTGCTAAAGCGACACCTGCACACCCACAGGATTTTTTCATTCATTTTGCACACAAAAAATGGATTTTAAGTTCATACAATCTGCGAGTGAAATATGATGATAAGCCATGGCTTAGTGACACAATATTAGGTTACAGGCAAATTCATCGAAAAACACTTAATCGAAAAAGCAATTCGCCGAATAAACAATTCGCCGAACGACAATTTAACGAATGGCAATTCGTCGAAAAGACAATTCATCGAACGACAATTCGTCGAAAATGCAATTTCATAGAAAAAACAATTCATCGAAAATTTTTCGATGAATTCTTTCATAATTCATCGAAAAGTCATTTTTCTTGCAAAGTATTGTTTTAAAAATCTTCAGTAACAATGCGGAACGTTACTCATATTAAAGACAACATACGGAAGGGATCATTGATACGTAATAATTATTTTCTTGCATTTTAGAGCATTTAATGTAAGTGTACATCCTGCTTCATTGTACAGTTAGCGATTTATCTGTAGAGAAGACAGGAGTACCACTTGCACTTATCTCCCGAATAACCAAAACATGTAATTGCAGTTAATAAGGGGAGGAATAGGCTAAGAAATTCATTCTACCAAATTTTGTCACAATAAGTCTAGTCGATTGAAATTAAAAATTTCATTAATTTCACTCAGCCAGAGCGAAATTGCTAATATCATTTAGGAATTTCTTTACGGAAATATCATGATACAAGTGATCCATTACGAACTAACACTGAACCGTGCATTCAGCTTCTTGTAATGAAAACTACTGCGAATTCTGCTAAGTCTGCGAGTTATTGTAATACATAATTTCGACACTTTTCTTTGTCGCCCCAAATATAGCTGAACTGAAAACTAGAAGGGTTCGAGGTTTTTTTTGTAAAAGTTTCAAATACGGAATCCAAATAAAATTTTTTCATGAATAAATGTAATAAATAAATAAATTTACTGAACGTAAGTTAGTAGGCCTAATACTGAGATGACTAGGCTTTTCCTCCTGGAAATAGGCAAATCGGACAAGAAAAACAATAAGAATCCATATTGTTCTGTAATTATTCCTTAGTAAAGCAGCATTGCTCTACCAACAATCATTATATTGAGGAGGATGAGGGAAAATAGTATTAATCATTAATACTACTACTACTAATAATAAATTGATTCTTTGATGTAAATATTTTTCACAATAAAATAATAAAATATACAGGAATTCAGAGTAAAAATATTGGAAAACTTGAAAAAATTCATTCCTGAAGATTTTTCAATCACGTTTCACTTATTTACTCCTGTTTCTGTTATTCCTCAACGACAGGAGTGCCACATGCACTTATCTCCCGAATAACCTCGAAGGCAAGTAATTGCAGTTAATAAGGGAAGGAATAGGCTAAGAATACTGAAGAGTATAGGTGTGGGTATATTTCTGGGTTTTGAGGAGGTGCAGTTTGTTAAAAAAAATAAAATAAAAAGGTAAAATATTCTCTAGGAAAGGAAAATAATAAAATAGGAATGATGAATCAAGAGTCTTAAAAAAACAAACCTGTAAACCTTTTAGAAGCATACTCATCTGGTGTTATATTTAGATGAGCAGCGGTTGGAAGTCTTATTCGACTTCTGAAGGATTCCAGTGGTCGGCAGATCACAGAAAACACAGTGCTAAAGGAAATTGGAATTGGGTTGAGTTGTTTTGAAATCCCTGCGTGTTTTTCCAATTCGGTTCGCTTGTTTTTCGGCAAGGAAAAAATCAAGTTTCAGAGAGGAAAAACCTTTCATCCTCGTATGAGACAGGCTAACTCACCTTCAGGTTAAACGCCCTGATAAAGGCGCTTGACATCCTTCATAAACGTAGGATGCTGAAGTGCTTTTCAGCAGTTTCATTAAAGGAGCTGGAGAATTTTACTCTTCTCGGTTTCTGCAGTTTTGTAGAAAATAAGTTTAGAATGGAGGACTTTTTTTTATACATTCACGCCAAGTTTTTTTGTAGTCTTCCATTTTCCAGAGATGAGATGTTTCTTAAAGTTGATTTTTCTGATTTGGAATTTTCGAGTTGGTTCGAAAATATGGCTCAACAATGCGATCGTGCAGGATCGCATTGTTGAGCCATTTTTTCCACGAGGAGACGATTACGAGAGTGGCATACCTAAATATGCTAGAGAAATTTGTGTATCCCCAGAATGTGTACGGCCTCATTTTCCAACATGATGGAGCAACTCCACACTATGGCGACTGCACGTATCCTACTGCTTGTCATCACCCCGCAGTCCCGATTTGATTTCGATGGATTTCTTCTTTTGCGTATATTTATATTTGTGTATAAATAATTAAGTAAAAGAGTTTTTTTTTTAATTGGAAAGGGCGGAAAAATATGCTACTGCACGTGGCGACAAAATTTCTAGGGTCGGCCCTGGGGCCAGTCCTGGTGAATATGGTGTTTGAGGTAGATATTGAAATCCCAAGTCGTATATTGTCTGTTGGATTTCATAAGCCGGTGCATTGTCCTGCAAAAGCAACACGCCTCTGCTTAGTTTCTCGAACCGATTTTCCTTCAGTACCTCCTTCAATGCCTTCAGAGCTGCTGTGACAGTTTCACCTTTGTTGAGGTAAGATAAGATTACACCATCCATATCCTAAAAGACAATGGGAAGAACTTTCCCTGCTGACTGTTTGGTTCGAAACTTCTTTGGCCATGGAGAACCTTTGTGTCTCCACTCCATTGACTGTTGTTTGTTCTCTGGGTCATAGTGACGAAGCCATGTTTCATCAACGGTTAGAATATGCTAAAAAATTTCACGGGGATGAAATCCCTTTATGAAATGTTCTTTTAACATCTCAACTATACCCGCCTCAGTGGATATCATTCACTGCAACCAGTGTGCCCCGCCAAAAAATCGCTTTCCGAACGAAGTAGGATAATAAAAAGATATATACCTCTCAAAATAATCCAAAACAAACCAAAAAAAAAATTGCACACACATCTCCGCCTCCACACGACTTATAATTCATTTTTCGGTGAACTGTATTTTCGATGAATTGTTTTTCGATCAATTGCGTTTCGATGAATTGTCTTTTCGATTAACTGCTCATCGGTAAATTGCTTTTTCGGGGAATTGTCTTTCAATGAATTGCTTTTTCGATTAATTGTTGTTCGATGAATTGTCTTTCGGTAAACTGTTTTTCGATGAACTCTCCGGATACCCAATATTATGCTTTTAATAATTGCAAAAAAAAAAAAAAAAACGAGATCTTCCTGCAATGCGTTCATTGCAGGAAGATCTCAGAATTTAAATGATCGTCCAAATTTGTGGATAACCGAAAGATGTCTCCAGCCAAAGGATTCTGTCGTTTATGTTGCGCGAGACGTGGCTTAGGATTTCTTGCAAATGTAAAAATGGCACCGCGGATCTTCTCAAAGAAACGCCCGATTTGTCTAAACCACGCGACTGCATTCACGTGGTACGTTTGGTGATTACTCCGAGAGAGAGAGGTGGCGGTGAAAAAGCACCTTGCGGAATGGTTGAGGTGGACAGTTTAACGGGAAAGATGGTAGGTACGAAATGTTTTTACGGAATTCTTGGTTGGCGTCAAGATTCCGGTAATGCAAGGAATTGGAACCCTGCGTTCAATGTTACGGGAACAATTGCAATTGTGAGTGTTGGAACCCTCACGGGATTAAAACCATTCAGTTGCGTGATATTTTTTATGGTGTCCTCTGTATGTGGGTCATAAAGGTTGGAACAGACGAAGTGCTCCCTAATTAGTTTGAACCTCAGTTTACGATATTTTCCATCGTGAATTTAATGCAGATGGATGCAGTATTTTCATACGAGGGATTACGTTTAATCCTGAGGAGGAGAGATGAGGAGTACTTCTAGGAAATCGTCTTTCAGAGAGAAGAATCGTCTGAGTGGGAAGAAGAGAACTTTCGAATGGATTACTTTCGATTAATAATTTATTATCCGTTTGTTAGTTTTCATCGAGAAGAGATTTGAATCGGATTCTGTGCATCATTCATTTTCAAAAACTTGGCGTTGACAAAAATACTACACAGAACGCGCCTCACATTTTCCAATTTAATGGTGTTAATTCCCGAAAGATGTGACCCGTCGACACTTACGATCGGAGTACTCGTGGTTAACACTGAATAGGTTCCGGTCGCCTGCAATTCTCAAATCAAGCCGGTTAGAAGAATACGAGCAGTTTGCAAACAAAATCGTCCTCATTGCCTTAACATCTGCAGCAGCCTTATCTTCAGCGAGCCAACCAACCGCCTAGCATTTCAAACAGTCTTAAGGATCCTAAGAAAATGCACCTTCTTCCTTTTTTGTCAACAACCGTAAACCGTCTCTCCCGATAGTTTATCGAGGGTGGGTTGTGAATGCTGCCTTCCATGTTTTTGGATAAACTTTCAGGACGGACTTCTGCTACAGACAAGCCGTAAGTCAGTTGTCGCTCAATATGCAGTCGACATATTCCTTTGTTCAAAGACGCGGTTTATCCTTGGGTGCAGTTTTAATGATAAGAGTAGAGGTCCTAACTGCATCGCCCAAATCAAAATTGGAACATTTCTTTTCGGAAAGTTTGGGAAAAGAAATTCATGTCGTTGACTTAAGTGGGCATTTTTAGTTCTGTGCCATGAATTTGGATTCCTTTTGTTTATCCTCACTAGGAAACACTGACGAAGTGGGAAAGTCGGAACTAAAAATAACTTGATGCACCTCTTTTCTCCCACTTCACCGCTGTCCTCTACTGTTATCCTTCCTTCCATTGTCTTCCTAGCCAAAACAACCCCTTTATTAAGACAAATGACAACATTTTTAATCGGAAACTACAAGATAAGCTGTTCGTTAGCCGAGAGGGGATTACACTTTCGTAAGCATTACTGCGGTCATCAATGCTTTTCGTCGCAATGTTAGCACGAGTATTGCTTTAGAATTTCATCCTTACAGAAAGTTAAATCTTCGTATAACGATACGAAGTGTGGCTAGTTTGTGTTTTTAAAATTTCCGTCGTGAGCGGATGGCTTATTGTAAATCATTTGGCATTCAGAAAAGTATACCGTATGAAACTGCTGAATACAAATAATGATTTTTTTCTTTTTTTCTGTTCTGCAGTCACTCGTCCAAGTCCTTACTCGCAGAAAGGTTTTAACAGAACCGGAAGTTCGGTATTTTATGCTTCAGCTATCAGAAGGCGTCGGGTACATTCACGGTCAAGGAGTGGTCCACAGGGATCTGAAACTCGGAAATATGTTGTTGTCAGATGACATGGAGGTCAAGATCGGCGACTTTGGTCTGGCAACGCACATCGAGAAGGCTGATTCTGCAGGAAAACTGTAAGTGAAACAAACTTTGATACCCCCTCCCCTTAATAGTGCAGGTTTTCAACTGGACTAATAGATAGAATTTTAGCCTAATTGCCTTGAAACGTCATCTACAAAAATTGAGTTTATTCGCGCTTAAATAAGACGAGGCCATGAACTTAATTTTTAAATCCATTTCATCGGATGTGTTCTTCGACCGCAACAAACATCGAGTTGTAAGTGGAGTCATAAAATCAGAACCAATTTTTGCGGACGGCACTCAGTCGAGAGTGAGCTTTTAGCCATCCAATAATTATTGCAGAAGCCGAAAAGCTATCCTGAAGGTTGGATAAACCTGGAAATACAATTATAGGATTATTCTTACCACAGAATATTTAAAAATGACGAATTTATTCTTATCCATATCACATAAAACGTGTTACCATAACATCTTATAAAAGGATCAATTTTTTTTTGTTTATTGGATAATAAAAACAAATTGATTAAAGTTCTCTCTCTCACTGCAGCCAATCTTCCAACTCGTAGTGTCTCCTGACCTTTTTTATTATGCCTTTATTATTGCTGCACTGCTTGGCGTGTGGTTTTGCAGGCCCTTCCTCTGGGTCTCAAAGTAAATTCTTATTGCTCAGTTAAATGGGAAAGGATGCTTTAAGACCGTCGAGCAAAACATGGATCCCCCCCCCCCCCCACACACACACTTACTATCTACGTCAGAGGAACCATTACCCTTCATTTAAAGCCTGGCATGAGTGACATTTTTCTGCCCCTACGTTTCTTTGGGTCATAATTTCCTTTGAGTCATCGTAAACGAAGATTTCTACTTTGCCAGGTGGTGGAGTGTCGATTGAGTTCTCACGATTCCTTTTTATAAAGAATGAGGACCTCACGCGGGATAGGTTGGAGAAGAAAGTGCTCTGCACCCTCTGGTTTAAAGAGAGCGAACACACAACTGCATTTCCCCCCGGAACGCAGTGAAAGCTCGTTGCGTTCTGGAAAGCGATATTCGTAACCCTTCTCTCGCACTTCTCTTTGGAAGCAAATGACTTTGTTTTAACGAAAGATGCACGAAATCGCTTATTTAAAATTACTTTCCGCTGTCAACATCTCCACTAATCAAAGTATTGTTGGTAATTTTATTCTTAATATTTTCAACTTGGTGGTCGGCAACCTTTTTAATATGAGGGAGCCGTGATGCTCGCGGACGCTGCGTCGCCGACTCCTGATTTAAATAATTAAACTTAAAATTACAATTGGCACGAATGGTTTCGAAATGTCTTTCTATATTTTACTTTTTTTAGAAATAGCCACACTATTATTGCATGATAAACAAATACATTTGCCATTATGATCGATAAAGCAAGGCGCTGGCATCTGATCTGACAGACACGTGCTAATTGTTAACACGAACATTCTTCTTGTTTTTATTTTTTATGGTATCTTATATTCATTCATATGCGAAAAAAATATGTTGTAAAAGCGAGGTAAATAAAACGTTAAAATTTGAAATCTCGTTTTTCTTAAAAACAACGAATCATAGAATTTCTAAGCCTGAAATGAGAGAAAAAATGCCCGTGTCATCAGCCCTCCGTAATTTTCGAATTTTATATTACGCACTTCATGTTGAAAAGGTTGCTGACCTCTGCAAGATGTGCTTTACATTTTTGGAAAATACTAAGGAAAAAGAGGTCTGGAGCTTGCTCCACCTTTACTGTGAGGTGCCTATAAGGCACTACTTATGCTTGCATCCGCCGAAACTTTTAGTTTCTATATTCGGCTATGAAATAATGTTGGAGTCAGTATTCACTTAATTTGTACCATCGCGTGTTATATTTGCAGTGTTTTTTCTTTGTTTTCTTACATTTTTAGCGGATACTAGTAATGAATGTATCTCTGCGATCTACGCTGCGAAATCCAAAGCAGTTTACAATAATTTCTCTGAGGGTGCACTAAAAATTCACTGCGAGCGCCATGCCGCCCGCGGGCACTGCGTTGTCGACCTCTGACTTACACCATTTCTTTAAGCTGTTTGAGGGTCGCGCCTCGTAAGGTTTTACATCGAACGAAGATCTTTTCTAAAAGGCTGCAACGCGTTTAATATTGCCGTTCAGAAAAGATCTTCCCGTCAGGTCATCTATTTTGCAGATGACCTGACGGGAAGCCACCAGGCAATGGAAAATCATACACTAGCCTCAGACGTATTTTGTCGGTTACGGCCTTCTATCCTGGCCCCACATACTCGCGTGGGTCCATTCCATGCCGCGTTCTTCCCAGATACTGAAGTCTGTGCTGTGTTTAGAATTTGTTGGGATCGAGGATTTCCTCTCGAATCGTACGAAGATTCGGGGAATAATTTGAGCCTCTTCTATCGAAAGAAATGAATTCGCCAAACTTATTAGAAGTTTGTTGCAGAAAAGCACTCGAGCATAAAAACTGGGCTCTCTTCGTATACGAGAAGCCACCACGTGGTCAGTTTGAAATCGCATTTCTGCAGCAGCAGTGCAGTGCGCAACTGATTAACTTCCGCACCGTACAACTGAGAGGACACGCGCGCGTCGGTGTGACGAGGAATCAGTGGAAACATTGGAGTTCGTGTCCTGCTTGGACAGTCGCTGCGATACGTGAAAAAGTACTTCGTATAAGTCATCCTGCGACGCGTTCTTTCGCGTGTTTATAACTAGACCGACACGCAATCACGGAGATGCGGCTGCGTTGTCATGTACGACTTATCCTTGTATGCACGTTCGCAGCGACTTCTTTTTGACATTTCGTCTGTGAAGGAACCATCGGTTTGCTCTCTGTTTCCGTTCTCCGGTAAGCAGGATAGCGACGTCGTAACCGTTATAAATCATCGACCGTTCGCTCACTTTTTAGCATCGAATTTGAAGTGCGTTTGGAGGAGAAACGTGGCGCTTTTACGAAACTTGGTAAGGTAAAGATGAGTACGGAAGTGATCGGAAAAGGTCATTCTTAATGACGCTTGCACGTTAAGCAACCTCTGCACTGTAGACCGAGTTCGCTCAAACTCAAGTGCTCGCAGAAGGGCGAGATCTCTCGCCTTTTCTCCTTGGGCGCTCCTCTGTTCACACAAAATCGAAAATTGTTTGGCAGCCGTTGTGACTGGCAACGAGAGAAATTAAACTGCTTGTGACATTCCGTAGCTGCGTTAAATATCTCGACTGATTTTATTATAAAGAATTTCGAGGCGCTGCAAAATTTGCTGCTGAATATTTTTCTCTGCATAAAGGGACATTAAAGCAAAGGTTGAGAAAGTATGGAAATTCTCTCTCTCACACAGAGAGAGAGAGAGAGAGCGAATTTGCTGGTCACGTGTTTCTGACACTTCAGCAAAAAGGCGACTACGCAACTTCCAAAATGTTTTTGGTTTCGGCATCGCATTCCGCACAATCGTCGTCATCAAGGAAGACAAAAACAGTTACTTATCGAGAACCGGAGTGGTGACAATCTTGATTTGGCGGAGGAGGGTTTCCTCGTCTTCACTAAGAAGTTTTGGCATTCACAAATGCCAAAACATTTCACTGAAAACTGCAAGACTTTGGGTCCGCCGTATCGACAGGGTAGTTCTCGAACCAGAGATGCAATGTGTGCAATCTACATTTCCATTAACCCTCTAAAAACTTCTCATCTCCTCGTATTATTCCATAACCCCCCCCCCAACGTTTTAAATGCAGATTCCACTAATATCGATTTTCTACGAGTAAATGCGATTTGTGAGAAATCTCTTATACTTTGGAGGGGGGGGGTACGTTTGGATTTGTGGCCAAAGCAAGTGAGGCTTACGAGGTCACCGATCATCTATTACGCATTTTCTTGTGGCTCTTGCTTTGAACTTCCTGGAGTGTATTTGGGGATCATCGTTCCACTTGATTTCTAGGCGATGCCAAAGGAGAAGAAACGAAACAAGATCCTGACCCCCCCCCCCTTTAAATCGGTGTAAGCTGAATTATGGAGGTTTGTTTCTGAGCCCGTCATTTTGTTCGAGTTAAAATTCCGAGGTCGTAAGGTGTAGGCTAGAAGAGGGTCGTCATTCCTCAAAGAAGGAAGCGAATGCCTTTTGCGTTCATTTCTCGATCAGACGAAGGAAGGAAAATTCCGTCGAAGTAATTCGAGTGGCGAACGTGCGTCGTGAAGATCACTATCAGATTTTTCGAATGAAATTCCGGAATGACTCGGCGAGGAGTGCTTCAGATCGTCACTTCCGTCTCTTCTAAGATTGTCGCAGCCTTTTCCTGATCCTTCTCACTCGAACGCTTAACAGGATCGGTTCGGCACCGAAGACTTCCTGTATGAAAGGGCGCTTCGATTCGATCTCCACTTTCTTTTCCGTGTCCGTTTTGAACTTCGCCAAATAACCATCCGTCGCCTTCTAAAGATGCAGTTTTCTTGTTAAAAATTGCAGAGGAAGAAGAATTGTCGGCCTTTTTGAGATCATTCGTTAAGTTCGGCTTATACTAATCCTAAAATTCATATCACTAAAGATAATTATTTAGAATAATTAGACTAAAATAGTAAACTTTCGAACCATTCTTAATTAAGTAGGCTTTCCGCTAAGATACGACTTCAGTTAATGTTTGCATTGGGAGAGCGAGTAACCTTTTCAACCAGCGGGAAATTAGACTAATTCTCTTCGTAATAGAACATTCCCCGACCCACTGTTATTGCAGTTATTCCATTTGTATAAATTATTTTGGTCCTAAAATCAAACGCATTTGAAAATATTTTCCCACGGGAATTGTCCAAATGCACACAAGCTTTGTTATTGTTACTATTATTTACCATCTCCCTTTCAATTAGCACACCAGCTTTGTTGGGTTATAAAAGTGCCGCGCAGGAAACGATGCGCTTAAATAAAACCCAAAAGTGAAACCAGCTGATCGAACCAACTCCATACCTGAACGCGGTGCAAAAATGATTTTTCGCATTAGAATTACGTGAAGATGTCATTGAATTCAAAGCAGTCCTCGATATGATGAAACGATTGCCTACTGATGGTTGTGCGCGTGGGCTTTTAAACCTCCTTTTGCTCGACCGTTAAAAGCCGCAGTCTTCCTGCACTGCAGTGAGTGGATTGCAAAATGTGGTGATGGCACGTGGAAATGGTGCGCACTTTTCTTATGAAAGGCGAGACGTGCATGGCATTCCTGAACGGAACTAACGAAAGGGAAAATCAACCAGGACGTCGGGGGTTGTCTTCAGTGCTATTCTACGTTACTGCTCATCCCGACAGTCGTCAGCGTCCGTGAGTTAAATTGGCTTCATTTAATGCCGCTACGTGACATTTAAGCCAAACACGGTTGGCGTGTTGCACTTCTCACAATTTCAAGAAGGGACGAGATTCGGCTGTGCTTCTAATTTGCATATCGCCGCTTTTATTCGCCACGCATCCTTCAAAGTGCTAACTCTGATTGTTCAAAGAAACACCTTTTTGAACTCTAAGAGCATCGTTTTCCTCCTTCGCCCACCTCACGTGTATACAAACGGGGTACAGTTCACAACAGGCTGCGATGCCACCGAGTTCACTATTAAAAAAAAAAAAAAAAAATCCCGGAGGGGGGGGGGGTTCACTCTAGAATGTAATTTTCTTTTTAAACGCGTGTCATCCAATTGTTATTCATGTTTGACGGGTTTCATTCGATGCGGATGTGATATCGCAGCAAATACTACTTCTGATCAGTCGGAAGGGATTTAATTGACCTGGCACTTGACCGGTTGTGCCGATGCGGTGTACGTGTGCATCATGCTGGGCATTTTGGAGAGCTGCGTGAGACAGCGGAGGCATTGATTAGCGCAATTTCTCTCGCCAGTCGGACCGTTCAACTGCCTCGGCTGAGGTACCATCCGGTGGTTCGACTGCTTATGAGGAATTGTTAAACAGGAACCGGCGACAACACTGGAACCATTTTTATTTGCAATTAATACGATCAGTATGCGAAATATTACCTTTCATATCCCTCCCAGTTAGAATTATAACCATTCTTACGACACTGCTTTCGTAAACAAGTCAAGATTTCGCGTTTCTTTTCTTCTTGGCGACCACTCTTTTCTAACCTCTTCAGTTAAAAACGATCTCAAACCTCCTCATCCTGGCGGAGTTTTTGAACCGGAAGCTCGTGGCTTAAAGAGCAAACAAGCTATCCACCGGCGTAACAAAGTTCTCCGGAAAACTATTTACAACCAAGAACGTTTTATTTCAAATTTTGATTTATTTTCAGACACATTTTTGAAAAGTTCTTTGCATGACCCTTCTTTGCCGCAAAGACTTCTCCCATTTTTGTGAGCTGCTACAATTTTCCGCGGTCCCTTACAGTAAGCGTTCGTTTCTGAATTAAATCGAGTTTCTGTAAAGCCAGCGTCATTCTCAATACTGAAGTCAACCGTTTAATTTTTTTTAAACGGAGGGGGGGGGGTGATTTTGTTGTGCTTTTTTGTTTGAAAAAAAAGCCCATCAAACTTCCCCAATAAAAACCCATTTCACGATGCCTCAAAGTTCCAAATTTGTGTTTAAAGCTGGGGTGACCATTTCTCATCCGCGCAAATCTGGAACAAAAATTTTCTGACAACAGAAAAGTCGACGCCATTCAACTCATTCCACAATTTCCTGCTGGAGAAGATGGGACAACAACTTCTTAACTGATAACCCTATCGTCAAAATGCTTTCTTGCGAAAAATGCACATCTTTCCAGCAACATTTTTTCTGCATCCAATTTGAAATCCTTCCGCTCATCGAACTGCTTTCTTCAAAGCCCCAAATATGACCCCAGACTCACGATTGTTCACACTCTTCATTTTGTACTCCGCTCTTGCTTAGTTTTATTCAGCGAAGAATTGAAGTTTGAAACAAATTCGAAAGATTCTTTCCTCATATTTAAAGATCAACTCGTTTACTTGAGGAACTGTTCTATCAACAACGCGAATATACGCAAAACATTAACTTTCTTCGCTTTCGAAATATTTCTGCCAATAGGTGGCGACGACTTAATTCCAAGGGCGAATTATATTTGTACAAAAAACGCCGTAATCGTAAGGCTTGCACTACCTTCAAGGATCAGGTGCTGCACTATCCAGGTATTTGCTTACGTTTGGAATCGCCCAGCTTTATATAGTTTCTATATTCGGCATGAAACTCTTTGAGTTTCTTATTCGGCTAAGAAACAATATGGGATGTAATATCCCTTAACTTAAACAAGTCATGTCGCCGAATTGAAGCCTTTGGCTCTTCATTGTAATTAGTAAGTACTACTTTTGGCCGAATCGACAAGCGTACGAACAGCATTGAGAATTTGGCACGAGATTAAAAAGAGAAAGGTTACGCATCTTAAATGGACTGTTTTCAAACTCCGGGACATTTAAAAACGCAGGAGAATCCATGACGGTTGACCACTGTTCCACGCGCAATCGTTGACATTAAGTCCCACAGAGCTTCGCGAAGTTTGAAATTATGCGGACCTATGCGGGAACGCTATCGACATGATATGCCTTGAACTCGGTCTGAAGTGATGACTCGGCACGCTTCTCCGTATTTGAAGAATAGCGGAGATGCACGAATTAAGCTTCAGTCCGCCCTTACTTGCTAATGAGTTCTTGGCTCGTATTCAGACTTGTTTGTGAAAGCTGTTTTTCTGAAATCCTTTAAACGAAGCCCCCCCCCCCCCCCCCGCTGGCATTTCTTTTCAACATTCAACGCAGTTTCGTGTGCTCGCATCACGCCACTGTCTTTTAATTCTGCGTTTCGTCGGAACAGCCTTGGGGAGACTGTCGTGCGCGTTTTCACGTTCATTTCTATCGGAAACCGAGTGTTTTCTCTCGCTGCTGTTTCTAATTATTTCTCATTAATTTTAACCCTCTCGTGCATAAGGACCTCGTATGAGGACACACAAAAATGATGTCCTCATCTGAGGACATCATTTGTAACATATGCAGGACACAGTTTAGCCAAATGAACGAATTCATGGTAATACTGTAAGATTAAATGCATCATCAGAATTTTTTATAAATGAAAACAAAATTTCATGCACGCGAGAGGGTTAATGCGATTTTTAAGGAGATGAACTCCTTTCAGTTTCTCCAGTTCTTTTGTAGGAAAAAATGATTCTATCTTTCACCTCTTCTATATCGTCAAATATACATTATCCAATGTTTCTTATGCCCCTCGTTTCTGTGGCTTCTGTTGTCCTTTCTTCCACGTGCATTTAGAAATCGCAAGCCGAAGCGCTACTGCGATTACCATTCATAAATTGCGCCTCGTTTTAAGGATGTCTGCAGTGAATTCTTCTGCTCGATGGGTGTCTTGCGCGATGTTTTTTGAAACAACAGCTGTCATACTCGCAACCACATACCAGTGCACGTGATCGTTATATTCCAGCAACAAATCCAGTCGTCATAACCCCTCAACGTACACCCCATTGCTGTTTTCATATATTGAAGAAATCTGACGCGCATCCATTCGACGGAACTCCTTTAGCAACTCGCACATTTCTGTCGTGTCATCAGTATATCGATAACCTTCTGTAACGCCTAAATCTTCAGTCTTTCCTCACACAAGGCATTCCATAGACCTGCTCTCCCCCCCCCCCCGTTGGCCATCCGCTCCTGGATCCTCTCCACCGCCTCTTCATTGATTTGGGGTAACCAAATCTGGCCGCAGTAATCCACATGGAAGCGTATTAAAACTTAAGTGGATGATCGCATCCGTCCTGTCTTTTGTCGGTGTTCAAACCAGTGCTGTTTCGTATGCTTTCCCAATGCGTATCAGAGAACTCCAATTCTCAGTTCGTAACTCCCAAATCCCTTTTCTCAAATACTTCTAACTTACGCGCACACTTCAAACAGTTGCATGCCTTTCATTCGTTGTCGGATGTTCACTTCGTATTTTCTTTTACCGACGTAGCAGTTACGAAGACAACGCTACACCTTCCCTTTTGTGCATTAAAGGGGAGGAAACCGTTTTCAGTCCAAAACTGCTTTTCTGTTCCAAGCGAGTAATAATTCTGTCTTACGGCAGCGTTTTTCTTCAAACTCAACAGGCAAATCGGCAAGAAAACACGTGCGTCATTAACACTCATCTCGCCCGTTTCTGCGGTGGCCAACCCTCCGAAATTGCTGATTGTTGCTCGGTCAACCCCACCGATACCAGCATTTGTTTGTCAGTTCCTTCCGGTGACCGTTTCTTTTTTAAATGCACACTTACTCATCCTTGTGAAGACGCTCAATACCGTTTTTCTTGCAATGTATTTTTTTTTTCTTGGAGTCTTAGTGTCTTAGGTCACTTTTTACTTCATTGAAACCCCTTTCTCATCCTGTTGGAGTCGACGCCGTTATCTTTCACTTCGAGTGTTGTTAATTCTTCTGTGATGTTTTTTCTGTTGCTACTCTGGATTACTTAATATTGTTTCTTGTGTTGGAAGTCTTGTTTATTGAAGTGTTGAACTGAAAAAACCTTTTCACTAAATCTAGACGGCACAAGCACACCTTACTATCGCGTATAGCCGACATTGGCGACCGATGTCGCAATCCTGCCCTCACCCGGCATTCAAGTTCACCTCAAAGGTGGTTTTAACCAGGGCTAGATTAAAGGTGATTTTGGTCCCGAAGCTATAACTTTTAATGTTTTTTTTTTTTTTTTTTTCATGTGATTTATTAGGTTAAATTGTAGGTTATCTGCGCAGAGGCCTCTTATAATGAGCTGCACGTCATCCAGCTTATGCGTAAATCCGACTCTGGATATAGCGTTAAACGTTGCGATGGTCCGTAGAAGGCTGAAAGTTCCTGATATTAAGCAACGTTCTTCACACTGCCGTCTTCAGTAACGACTGCCATAGGCAACGAGTCTTGATCATTTCCGCGTCTTACAACTCTGCTGAGAAGAGTGGTGGTTGTCTTCTGGAGTTTCCTGTGCATTATTTGGCTGAATTCAATATTGCTTATGATCGATCACGTGTGCTCTTCTGTACACGCCATCGAGGGTATGTCTAGTTGTACAAAACTTGGTTCTTCTGTACAACTCTTTGGCTTGTATTGGCGAATTCAAACGACATATGCAAATCGGTGTTTCGTTTTAAATCTGTCACAGTAGTTATGTCGACATTGACCTATTTGGTAAATACACTATTCTGTGATCGGTGCGACACGTTTCCACGGTAACCATGAACTTAGATTTTAATATCTGCGCGGTAAGAAGGCGCTGCTGCTGCTTACGAGCATTCCATATTGAGTCTTCTCGGTGCACGTAGGTAAGTGCATCGAAGAGGAGGACGGAAAAAAATCGCGTTGGCTTTGACCATCAAGGCAGAGGAGGAATAACCCACCTGAGGTATATATTGGCGGTTTGCTTCTATGCAAATATCTTTTGTCGTATGTTTGCTGGAATGTTTAAACATCATTCCTTGCCCAGTCTGCGTCCAGCTCCAAAGCGCTGTTTGGAGCTAATTTATTACGTTAATACTTCTGCGTGATAAACTTCAATCGAGATTTCCTGAAATAATTTGGGAAGGCTTTCATACGAGCAATAAATTTTCATTTAGCTCGCTACGTCATAACGAAGAATTTTTCTTTCACACTTTAATTTTTTTTTTTTTTTTTTTCCAGTAGCAATGTTTGTGGTACTCCCAACTACATCGCTCCGGAGGTACTCGGCATGCAAGGCCACGGATTCCCAGCTGACGTTTGGGCGATGGGATGCATCATGTAAGTGAATACGATCGCAATTACTTCAATATTCACTGTTCAAGTTGAAATATTTTAAGCTGAAATTGACTCGAATTATAATCGGAATGAAATATTTTAAAAGAACCTGCATTTCTATTTTGCGATATTTTATAATGCAAAAATATCTTTTGCATCGCTGCTTCCTGCATCTTCTGGAATGAGCTGAAGATGAAATTGCGCATTTTTATGCCACTTGTCTTCAAATATTAAATAATCATCACCTTGACGTTACACTTTGGTTGTAATTATTGGCCTCTCTTCGACGTTCACGAATTTTCTTTAAACCACCATCCTCCCCACCCCGGCCTTCGTTTAGTTAAATCCCACGTTTGGCTTGCACTGCGTGGTTTTGCCTCTAGGTCGCAGAAATGGTAGTTTCGGCGACCTAGATTTTGGACTTAAACGATATATCAGAATTTTTCCCCGAAGGTTTTCTTACACCCACCCACCCACCCACCGCTATTGGACATAACTGAAAGTTTGACTTCGCTACCTGCACATCACATGATTCTCTTCCTCCTCCAAAATAAATAACTCCTTTATTCGCCTCCAGGGAGTAGACGAGGCCGTTTTCGTCCTAACTTTTGGGAACTGAGTGGGCAGTTCAATCTCCAGCGGTAGCCAATCAGAGATAGCTGGCCCAAGACTGTCACTAATTATACACAGCACCGTGAAGAGATGCGGCTTACTAGTGCTGCCATCTTCTGGTCCTTAATCCTAACTGTTTAACTGCCTGAAATCAGTGTGGGTTCTACGGTCGATCTCCTTGAGTTTCCAGGAGAAGAAGAAACCTCTCTTGCCCGTGCCAGAGGTCGACTAACTCGGGAACAGGTCGAAAACAGTATTTTTAGTAAAAGTTCCTCTAGGCGCCGATTGGAGCAGAACTTGCAACGCACTTCTTTCGGGCGATCTAGCTCCACGTCCACTGAGCTATATTTTGTTAAACAATAACAAGTGAAAGCATAGTAGTAAAATATCTACTCTATAATATAAAATGATGAGGCTTTTGCGTCACGTTTTTTGCCAAGTTATTTGAAATGTTTTGAAACTCAGGGGCTACCCTGAGTGTCGAGTCTTCAAAACTAAAGTCATCAGAATTCAAGGAGAACCGGCCTACCAGTCCGGAACTCGTGGGGAGGGCGGAGCCCCCTAGTTTACATTATAAATAGATAATACATCATAAATATTTAAATATGCTTTACCCTCCTTAAGGGTATTACCATTTGTTAAGTAGTTCATTTTGTGAATTTACTTCTCATAGTGATGAACATGACATTACATTATTAGATATATTCAGGTTTTAGCTTTTAACACGTTTGTGTTACTGTCATTAAACTAATCACAAATAAATATATTGTAGCAAAATAAACACATCATAAATAGATCTATACATCAATTATTTACATATTTTAACCTCCTTAGGGGTATTACTATTTGTTATTTTATTTTGTGAGTTTACTTCTCATAGTCTTTAACCGCGATCAGCTGCATGAAATTTCATGATTATCTACATTCGGGTTTTCGATCTTTAACACCTTTGTATTACTGTCAGTATACAAAAATAGGTGCATCATCACTAGATGATGCACCTATTACATGACAGTAAAAATAGGTAAATAGTAAAATATGATGACAGTAAAAATAGGTAAATAGTAAAATATGATGACAGTAAAAATAGGTGCATCATCACTAGATATTTACATTTAGGGGTACTAAGTAACTTCCTTAGTACCCCTAAGGAGGTTACTATGTTATTGTGTGTTACTATTTGTTACAAGTAATTCATTTTATGAAATTACTGCTCGTAGTCACTGACAGTGAACAGTTACTCGATATTACATTATTAATTACATTTAGGTTTTAAATCTTTTTGTATTACTGTTATTAACCACTTTAATTGTTAGCTATTTCACCACACCATTCTGATTCCATATTTCGAATCCTTAAAGTTCACTTAGCACACATTCACAATTACGAATGTTCTTTCTGGTAGGCTATCTGATGGGTAGCATTCGTTAATTTGATGCAAGTGAATTCCTAAGGACTCCCATTCCTCTGCGCTCATTCTTTTCATTTGGATACAATTCCTCGTGATAAAATTCCAAAAATGCCTCTTGCAGGTTTTTTTGGATGTTTTCACTGCCTGTTCTGCCATACCTATGGTCACACCTGTACGTCCAGGTAGTGTACATCGTTACAATAATAATGATTGTTTCTAACTTTTTCTCGTTTAGCCAGAATATTAAATTTTCATTAATTATTTGATTCTGTGGCCTCCACTGTTCCACCAGACTCCAGATTTCTTCTGCTTTTTTGCAATAAATCATCACGTGATACAGTGTTTCTGGTTCTTTACAGAATTGACAGGTTCTTGCCAGACTATCGAGTGGTATTCCTCTTGCTACAACCCACATTTTGGTTGGCAAAGAAGCCTTTCAAGAAAAGGGTTTTGTAGAACGGACTTATTGGAAGACGGAATAGATTGTTTAACACTGAGCTTAGTTCGATGTCCCCTCTTTTTTGTTCTCGATGCTGAGGGATTGGGAAAATGGTTATTCTAGTTAGCTTTGCATATATCGCTCTTGTTTTCGTATTTGGTAATTTTCTTCTATAAACCGGCATCCTTCAGCTATTTTCTGTGAACATTCTTGGTGGTCTTTTTTTTTTTTTTTTTTTTGATCGAAGGAAGAGGGCTGATGACTTTTTCAGGGAGGCACTTTTGTAGAAAAGCAATTGCATATCCGTGGTATGATTTATTACGTGCTTTTACTGCGGTTAGGGCTCTGATGATCTTTGTCTTTAGGTGCATGTTAACTAGGCCGAGACCTCTAGCTTCTATTTCGTGGAAGAGTGTTGTACGGCGCATTGGCATATATTGTGATCCCCCATATGAATGTTGCAAAGAGCCTGTGAATTTTATCCGCCCCCTGTCCCTGGTATGGACTGTTATGTATTTCGTACCACAATCTGGAGGCTAAGTGCGTATTGCAAATCCTAGCTTTGCTTCTCACAGAAAGGTTTCTATTTCGCATATTATTAATTTTTTAAAATATGGCTTCATACAATTCTTTCCATTGGCCTACATACGTGTCTTTGCCTCCAATCTCTATTCCTAATGCTGGCAAGTAGTTTTTTCTCAACATTCCAGCCGGTATTTTTGGTTCCTTTTTCCAGTCGCCGACCACCAAACAGCAAGACTTCGCCACGTTCACCCTGAGGGCTGAGGCTTTTGCGAAGGAGTCCGATATTTTTATTGTTTCCTCCGTAGTTTTTCATTTTCTAATGTCAGTGTTACGTCGTCTGCATATGCTAGCAATTTTGCATCGCTTTCTCCATGAATAGTTGCTCCTTGAATTTGTTTGTGTTTATTGTTCTGATTAGTGGTTCGATTGCTCACACAAAGAGGGTCATAGAAAGAGGGTCCCCTTGTCATACGGAACAGTTGATTTGAACAGGTGCGGAGAATTTTTTGTTTATGATTATATGACTTTGTGCATTTTCATAAAATATTTTTAACCAAATCCTATTTCTTTTGCTATTTCGAAGATGTATTCATGACTCACTGTGTCAAAGGCTCTTTCTCTGTCTAAACTTAGTAAAATGCACGGTCTGTTGGTCAACCGATAGTATTCGTATATACATCTAAGATGTGCTATGGGATCTGTAACTTTTTCCCTTTAACTGCGCATGCTTGATTAGGCGATACAAGTTTCTGTAGACATCTTTGTATTGTGTTTAGAATTTTTGAGATTCTTTCGTAATCGGTGTTTAGCAATGTTATACCTCTCCATTTTTTTTTATCTTTTAGTTTTTCTGGATCTGATACATTAATGTGATGTATCCACCGTTGAAGTTTCCTGGCTTTTCCTGAGTTTCTAACATTTGTTTAATCATCCTCATAAACAAGTTTTCGAACTTTTGAAAGTATCTTTTGTAGAATTCGCCTGTTAACCCACCTCCTCCGGGAGATTTTCCTTTCGGGAGATGCTTTATTGTATTTTTGCATTCCGATATTGTAATGGGGGCATCAATCTCGTCAGCCTCCATTTTAATTATCTTGGGTAAAAATGACGCGAATTTCTTTCGTTCAATGGCATCACTCTCTTTTCCTGTGAATAGAGCTGTAAAGTGTTTGTGGGGGAAACCCTCAGTAAGTCTGAATCTTCTTGCAATATTTCCCCCTTCATAATGTAGAGCCTTTATCCTTCTTCTTTCGTTGCTGTTTCTTTCGAACAACCTGGCAGTGGATGCGCCTTCATCATTTTCTGCAGCTTTTACTGAGCTACGGACGCTTCTTCCTTAGCTGTTGCCATTATTAATGTCGAAGTTTCTGGAACCAAAAAACTACGTAGACACCGAAATGGAAATAATTCACTAGCTAAAATTAATTTATAGCATTCGATGTTTCGCTAGCTTAAGCTAGCATTATCAAAGGCCATTTAGCATTTACACCCTTGGTGAAGACACAAACCAAAATGACTTGGATAACAAGCAGTCGCATGCAGAGACGGCGACACTCTTCGTGGTAACTCCTGTTAACTGTTATTTCTTGTTGTTCAGAACCAGTTAACTGTAACGGAACAGACAGTTTAATTATACATAGATTTTGGCACACTGCATTATCCATCCGCCAACAACACCGTAAATCGCTGTCGCCTTCCTTGTTATCAAGGTCCTTTTATTATTACATAACACCGCCAGGGTGTCCAAAGACTCATCGAGGGAGGGCACCCACTCTACAACTGTCTCCGCCGCATCATCTACAAAACTCCATCTACTGCCCACCACCACTAGTATTTTCACAGATAATCACAAACATCCATGCCCACAGTGGGATTCGAACCCGCAGCCTTTTGGTTGGAGAGCGGATACACTAACCACTCGGCCAACCAGGCCGGCATTTTAATTTGTTCACCTTCAATTGCCTTTGATATTGTTGGTGAAACGTCAGCTGTAAGTAGTTCATTTTAGCTAGTAAATTATTTATTTACATTCCAGTGTCTATTTAGCTTTCTGTACTAGAAACTTCGACATCAATAAGAACAATTTTTTTTTTCTTGTTTTGTTAAAAAGTGATGGCAGTATACCAAAGTCTTAGTAAGTCTTAGTCTTAGTAAATTTTTTCCCAGAGAGCGTTGGTTTTCACCCTAAAAAAAAAAAAAAAAAAAAAAAAAAAAAAAAAAATATATATATATATATATATATATATATATATATATATATATATATATATATATCGCATAGTTCCCCGTAAGTTTTTGGGGATGTGGGGAAGGAGGAAACAGAATAGAATTGCAGTCAAATTTACAGCAACTGTTCAAAGTCTCTCCCATCCACTTCTGTAGAAAGAGTAGAAACATGAGTAATTGGCTCAAAGATTTCGGAGCTTTGACAAAAGTGAATCGAAGTTCAAGTAGGTGTCACACACAAGCTTTTACGATCACAGTGAAAATGGAATTGTCGAGGTGCTGTGTTCTCGATTTGCCTTTCGTAGGATATACAGTACGATGTGCTTAACGCGTAGTGCAGTCAGATGCTGAGAGATTGCTTACAAACACGTTCTGTAGATACCATACTTCGCAGTGTTGCTCAATGCATTTTCGCGAGTCAAATACGCACGTACGGCTCTCCCACGCTTGAACTGTGGTGTGAAGAAAAACTTCCAATGCTGTTTTCTTGGATTATTGTGAGGAGATCTGCGGTGTAAAATTGGCCGGTGTTTTTCGCACATCTTCGTATTATCCAGGGTTACCGAGATTTAACTATTTGGCCACTTTCGGAGCAACAATCAATGGTTAAGTAATTCGGTGTGCGTGTCTAAATTCCCCACGATTTGAAGACAGAATGCAACAGGGTGAATTTACTGAAGATTTAGCAGTTGTTGCAATGTTAAGCGAACTTTATTTTGGAAAGAAATCATCGCACGATTTGGAAGTTTCCCGATTACGTTCTGCAGTTGTTATCCTAGCACGAGGATCTTGACGAGGCTTTGACTAAACTCGGCTTTAACTGTTCCCCGCAGGAAACAAAAATCTGAGAACAAATCCGGGAGCGGGGTAGTCAAAGTTTTGGGCCCACATTCTCCGATTCATTCGAGAAAAAAATCTCATTTCCAATATTCGGGAATACGGTGGCGAAGTAGGAAGGCGCTCTTTTAGCGAGGAAGTGGAAAGGCTGCCTTTGTACTTTGTCGCCATATTTACGTATTTTTAAAGGAGTTTTTCAAGGAAGCCCACCAAATGTTGATGATGAGTCTTTGGACTCCGTGGATGGGCACCTACTCTACAACTGTCTCTCTAGTATTTTCACAGACGATCACAAACATCCATGCCCACAGTGGGATTCGAACACGAAAGATCGGCATTCTGCTACCATTTTAATCATTAAGTTAAAAATAACACCTCGTTTTCCCCCGATATTCCAATTCGTGATTCATTATTAATGGAACTGTCTTTATTTTTTTTTCCATCCAGGTTATAACTGAATTTTGTAGTGCGGCTTCCTTGTAATTTTCTTTTCTTTCGGGTGAAGAACATCAGATATCCCTTTCTTTAATTGAAGCTTCTGTGTAAAGATTACGGTTTATCACATGAGAAATAAGAACAAGGACGAATGCATCCTTGTTCTAATTTCTTATTTAAATCTTAATTTTCTTCTGTATTTTGCAGATTGTTTTCTATCTTTTATAGAGGTGCAGTTATTAAAACTTCCAGTTGCATGAGGACTTCAGACACTGTGTGTGTGTGTGTGTGTGTGTGTGTGTGTGTGTGTGTGTGTGTGTGTACGCGTGCGTGCGCACGCACACACTTCATTTTTTAAATTCATCTTACACAAATTGTTCTCGCGATTTTCTTACTCGCAATTCTTGTTCGCTCTTTCAGGTATGCTTTGCTGGTAGGCCAACCACCGTTTGAAACGTCGACGATTCAGGATACGTATTCTCGCATCGTCACCAACAAATACGTCATTCCCTCGAACGTGTCCCATTCTGCGAGGAATTTGATAGCGAAGATGCTGAGGAACGACCCGTCAGATCGCCCGAGTGTGGGGGAGATTCTCCAGCATGAATTTTTCTTCTGCGGTTTCTTTCCCCAAAAATTGCCTTCTTCCTGCTGTTTGTCGGTCCCCAAATTCCCAGTAGCTGCGATTGTAACGAGGTATGACGGCTGTTTCTAGAGTTCTGGATTTCTGAATTATTAAAGTGGTTTTTCTGAAAAATGCCTCTTTTGGAGTTTTCTTAGATTATTTAAAACGATGCACATCCGCACCCATCCCGTACTATTACTTTCTGCTACAGCATTCGTTTGCTGCAATAAGAGATGCCGCACCCGTGCAGTGAGTGCGAAGGCCACCTAAGAAGTCGAGGAACCGTAGATAAAAGTTATGGCCATCGAAATGTTCCCCACCTTGTTCGTTAGGATTCCAGTATGACCGAAGCAGTGTTTTATTTCTTCCTGTCTTTCAGGAAGCGAAAAATAATTCGTGATGGCTCGCCAGATATGGAAAAGCCGCTTGCTTGAATTAGAGAATAAAGCAGTTCCACACACCGATTGCGAAACAGCTGGCAGGCCAGGAGGATATCTTTGCAGCTCCATGCAAAGGATGCACAGAAACAGTTCGAATATACTTGCCTAGGCAAGTATATTCGCTCTTGATCTAGTTTTCCGACAGAATTACACAAACGACATTCGATTCCCTTTCCGCCTGGCATATCACTGACTATCGGCACGAATTCTGCTAATAAAGACCGCTTGAAGATCCGCTGTGGATCTTCAAGCGATCCTCGTCCATCACGAAGACAAGCCGTGCGTAGGTTAGTAGGAACTGTGGCTCCTCTCTGCATTTCCAGGGCATGGCTCGGGAGCGGCACGAAGGGAGTCTCATTCAGCACTGTTACGTTAATCGTTACTTTACACGCACTTCACTCGGTGATCCAACTCTGAGCAGACCAGCTTCGCAATACTCGGCAAATAGTACGAGAGAGAGAGATCGTTTCGTTTCCCAAATTTACGGATACATTTCGAAGGCGCGTTAATATTTTCAATTTCGTGGTGCTTGAGATTTAAAGTTCGTGAATCGGATTTATTAAAACTCGAAGCGCTTTCCATGAAAGTCTTGTTTTCTCCTCCCCTGGAGAATAAAAAAGAAGTGAATTGACTTTAATTCATCCTGCTTGTATCATTTCTTCTCGACATCACGAAGAGTCAACCACGCAGCGTCGTCTTTTGTGATGCTTTGCAGATCTTTTTATTTCTAAGAAAACGCCGACTTTCCTCGCCAATCAAGTGTACCAAATGCAATGTGATGTGGACACGAAGTGCGTGACATTCATAAACAAATACGTGCACTTTACGTCGATTTGTTTCGTTTGTGCGAAATGTTTACGAAACAGTCGGTTCACATCGAGTACATTCAATTCACACGATTTTTTTCCTTGATATTTCGAATCGGCACTAATGAGGTCCCCCCCCCCAACACACACACTCCCGTCTATTTCCTCGGTAATACGCGCATTGGTTTCAGTAACAAATAACGAGATATCAGTAACAAAAGCGAATTCCGTAAAATGGAATGACGCAGCCGAACTTGAATTGGACGTGAAACACCTCATTTGAAAACCAACAATGCTCTCGTCTGCTTTTTTTATTTAAAAAAAAAAAAAAAAAAACCTGTGCAATGAACACCTGAAGCCAACAAATGGAAATTTGACAAAGAAAATTGATTTGCCTTGTGAACCTTCTGACAATTCAAACATAACGAGTTAGAAAAGGAAACTGGTTTTGAATTGCATTAGAGTTTTAGCAATTCAAAATTATATTTTGAATTGTTCGCTGTAGTGATGCCAGTTTATGCAGAGACCGAGCAAATAATTGGGTAACGAAAAAAACAAACTGGTATTTAGTTAAGGGTTAAAAGGTCTCATTAATTGATGGCACGAATTTTATTTACTCCCCTAAAAATGAAGGGGGGAATGCTTAAACACTACCAAATATCCTGATTTCTTTCTTTTTGAAGAAAAGAAAGGGGGGGTATTCTTTCGTTAATAATAAACCCTTTAAGTTGTTTAACCACCGATTACTTTGACCGCCTGTGAAGGTCAATTCTCAGCCAACCAATTTCCAACACGAATCTGAATCTCGTAGTCGAAAAGGATTCGAAGCTAAATCGCAGTTAGCGTAAGGACTGTCCGTGGAATGCGTCAAGCACTCTGGTGGACTTTTTCTGACAAGGAATGAACTTGAGCGTGATTTACAAGACGAATTGCAAGTTCGTGAGAAAGTGCATTAAGACAGAACGAGCGAGCGACGGGGCTTTCGACGGTTTTATGAAAATAAGATTCATTCGCTTCCATGCATAACTGCGCAGATGATTTAATCCTGAAAGCTGCAAATGAACCCAGTTCTGTTCATAAATACGATTGGGGTCGGAGCGAGTTAACAATTTGGACGAAAGAACAACCGAATGATGAAATGCTGTCGTACAACACCGCTAGATTTTTGGACCAGAGTGCCTCCCCTGACTGCGATATAAAATGCACTAAAATTGGCTGGCTTGGTAAACGACCAAAGAAAATATATTTTAGGAATTTAAATATATTTCTAACACGGGGTTGCATTAGATAACCGCAGAAAATTAAAAAGAAACCGAATGACGTCATACAGTAGAAGGCGGTTATTTGCCTTCACATTTGAACAGTCCCCCACATAAAATTAAATCTTGCAAGTGTGGAAGGTCTGCATTCCGAATTTTCATTATTACTTTTCTTACTCTAAGAGAAGCGGATACTTTGGCCGATAAGTAAACGCATTATCGACATTTATTCAGTCACCACGTTCAAGTGCGGGTACACGTCAAGAAAGATGCCTTTCGAAAAGGCATTACTGCCTACGAATGCTATCATAAGTGAGTATAAGTCTTCAAATGTTCTGAGATCTTTGAGGCTTGGTTTGGTCCAGCGAAGTCGTACATATGTACCTCTTAAGCTTTTGTACTTTGGTTAATAATGGCAGTCATTTAAGAAATTCAGATGGAAATAATAAGCCTAAAAAAAATGGAGTTTATTAATTGTTAACTCTACCAGGTATTCCTAACGTTTTAGTTGTTTTCAGGGAAATTTACACGTAAAAAAAAAAAAAAAAAAAAAAAAAAATTAACATTAACAAAATTAATAATATATAAAATACAAATTCCTATATATGATTCCTATATATATATATATATATATATAGGAAAAGTGGGCGTAAACAGGAAAGCGTTTTTGTCTTCGAGTTTCGTTCGACAAACACCATTGTCTGTTCACAGAGCATCTATATGCGAGCAAGAAAAGAATCCAACCGCACTTTCTATATCTTAGCTCAGTGATTCTCAACCTATGGGGGGGGGGGGGAGTGGAAATCAAAAGGAAAGACTATTTTATTGAAACAAAAGCATTTAACGAAACGATTTATTGAGACAAAAACAATATAAAAACATAATATACTCTGAAAATAAAATAATAAAATCCACTGTATTGAATAAACTAGTTACGCTTACTGAAATAAATCAATATTGCAAATGTATCGAGCAACTAATTAAAACTAAACAATAACAATATATCAAAAATGAATGGCTTCCTTGGGCCTGTGTTGCGGAGCGAAGCTTTTCATATGATGCAAATTGACACTCTTAGTTCGCTTTCTATATTTAACTGAGATTTATATTGTTTTTAAGGAAGCCACTGCAGAAAACTCGATTTCACAAAGATAAGATGTTCGAAATGGCAAAAGTGCACGAAAAGCTCTTGACTTTAGTGCAGAAAATTCATCATCAACACCAGCCCAAAATTCAAACAGCTTTTAGATGCAAATTGTCTTTTTGATTTCGCCGCTTGACGTGAAGTCTATAAATTGTTCATTTTCTTCAATTGAGGTAATTTGAAATGGGTTAATTTCTTCAGGGGTAATTTGAAATGGGTTTCTAACTCACTCGTAGATTGCCATTATATTGTCGTCGGTTATAAAAGTTTCTAAAATTCTTCGTCAACATTGTTAAATGATTTTCAATAGTTGCAAATAAAACTTTGTGTTGCTCTTCTGCCTTGTAGGTTTTGATAAATTCATCCACATTTGCAAACATTTCTAATTTTTGTCGCTTTACCTTTTCGTTCCATAACTTGTTTTTTACAAAACAGCATTAGCTTTGTCACTCATCTCTAAGATATGTATTTTTTCATTGGAGTTGCAGGTTTAATATATTTAGTTTATCGAATATGTCCACCAAGAAGCTCAATTTCATCACGCATAAGTGGTTTCTAAGCTTCTCTGCTTCTTCGTGGTTTTCCTCTTCCAAGAAGATTGCTATTCCGTCTCTTAATTCGTAAACATTTTCCCTCTGATAACCATCTTATCTCTCAGTGAAATAGTAACGCTGAATGTTCTGCTCCAGCCATGCCTTTGCAAAGTTTAGAAAACAGTCTTGATTTTAAGGTCCCATTTTTATATAATTCGCCACGGTTGTAACTGTTGTTACAACCGTGGCGAATTTAGACCGTGATATTTAGACCAGGACTCATTTCCTTTGCACCAAGAGCTTCTCTATGAATCATGCAACGGGTCCAAATACATAGTAGGAAAGTTTCCGTTATAAGGACTTGGAAACTTTTAAACCTTCCAGACATAATTCGAGCACTACCAGTTCAAATTCCAACACAATTTTTCCAATGCATGTTTGCCTTGCATATAAAAATCGTCCAACATTTTGAACAATTCAGGTGCTCTAGCTTTTTTTTTTTTTTCTATTAATTTACTAAACAATAACTCTTCAACTGCAGTTAATCCATATCAAAATCGAACATAAGCAATTAAATGACAATATTTGTTGCTATCTGTTGTCTCTGTCAAGCTGAATTGAGAAAAATTGTTCGCAAAGCTTCGACAAAAGTTGTTGCTGCATATCTTCACGTATATCACCAATTCGCCGATCAACACTATCAATTGATAGAGGGTATACACTGCAGTTGTTCAGTAAAACTTTCTCCAAGCATAGTTTTTACAATATCAATCGCAGCTGGCAGAATTAGGTCTTCTCCGACAGTGCGGGGCATTTTGCACCTGGCTATTTTATATGCAACTTTGAGAAGCTAGTAAAGCTTTTTCATTTACATACAAAGCTTTTTAAATAATAGATTTTTGCTTTTCAAAACATTTGAATTTGGCAGCAAAGACCTCTCGAGGTTTGTTAACATACTCCTTATGATTTTTTTTTTTTTTTTTCAAATGCCTTTTAAGTTTATTCGGTTTCACGCTATCAGCCGCCAAACTTTTCGAACAAATAACCTTCAGTGGTCTTTCTTCATCATTTACTTCAGTCTTTGTAAAACAGAAATCTAAATATTCTGCTGCACACTTTCTTGATTTTACTTTCGGTGTGATAGTCTGTTAACCTGAATTTGTTGACGTCGACAGTCATCAGATGCCCGCTAACGTCCAATTAAAAATTTATCCATTTTTCTACACTAGAAAAGTTTGTTTTTATGCCATGTATCACAGTCGTTGCAAATAGGAGTAAAATAACCCCGACCATGGACTTCCCACTGTTGCACTGTTACTGCCGTCTTGTCAATTCAAGCCTTAAATAATATTCGCAGAAACATTTCCAGAACATTCGAAGGAATAATCTCGAGTAGCACTGATGTGCTTCAAATCTTTCATCCTCTCATGCTATACTGTATATCGCTATCACCTTATAGCTTTTGACAATTTTTAGTGGGGGCTATCTCCGCCCCCACTAAACCAATCATACAGCTAGCCCAAGCTTTCAATTTTAATCAGCATCGGGAACTTCAAAATACACACCATCTGAAAATATCATTTGCAAGTGGTATCGAAAAGTTCATCGGAAGCCGTTGTGCAAGCCTACCACGTATGAGCGAGGAATCAGTTGAGCATATTCGACAGTTATTTATATGAAGCTTGCAGAAGTAGACGCGACAGTGGAGCCCTGAACAGAATGTACAGAATTCTATGAAAACGTCTCGCACTCGATGTTCCATTTAAATTTACTGGAGGCCCTTACATTGAAGGACCGTTTTGCATAAGCTATGATGACCTGCATTGAGATAGTTGCAACATGTCTGAGAAGGAGGAGTCTCAGTGACGAACCAGTTCTTTCTGTGTGCAAAGGGAACAGATAAAAAAATCCGTATGTGGGGGCTCTGAAAATTTACGACTATTGAATTTTAACAAGGAGAGTCTAGAAGTTATCATTTTGTATCCTGAAATGTGACAAAAACCTATTAAACTTTTTTTTTCGTTAGGAAGCGTGCATTGCGACATGATATGCTTCATTTATATCTACTGATGCATTTGCTTATATAGAATAACCCAGTGCTATCTTTCAACAAATGGAGCACACACCCACACACACATATCTGTCATGACAACTCTTTTTGTAGGTGCAGTTGAAAAGAAAATGGATCTGATCACTCTTGACTTTTTTCATCTTGGATTACGTAAAGGACTGTTTATGTACCCCCATTGCCACACTATTTGGTAGAAAATGCAATTTCTTGTTGACGTGTTCAGGGCAATGTACAGTGTGCAGCATTGACCATTCATAAGCATGGAAAAAAGTTTCAATTCTTATTCTGAATAATACAAGTTTCATACTGTATATTCGTGCTTAACACGTTCATTGGCTATCGCGAGATGCAAGTTATCACCAAACGGCCGGTCACGCGTTATCGCGTGAACGTCGCTAACTAAAAAAAACTTTACGAGTGCAAATTAGTAAGTCTTAGTACAATCTGTCACACTACATTGTGAAAATTAACAGATTATTCAGTTTATTTACTGCAATTCGTTCTTTCAGGCCTTTTGTGTGTGTTGTGCTGTGCTGTACTCTTTTGCGTATTCCGTCAAGTAAAAAATAAAAAATGAGCGAAACCTAAAACACTTTGAAAATTTTCTTTCTTCAGGCAAATAGCAAGAGAGACAAATGTTGTGAAATATTTCTAGGTAATTATGTTCTAATTTTCATTTTGAATATACTTGTAAATAATATTTCAGTCAAATAAATGAGTATTTGTAAACTTCGATGAACAAATTAGGTGTCGTTGATGCGTTCTCCATATTTAAGAATATTTCTTCTGCTTAGAATTTCTAATAAATGTAACATTTAATTAGAAAAAGTAATGAAGGTTTTAAGATCTTAGACATGACATAGAAGCAGTAAAAACTGAGATTCCAATAGTTAATTATTTTAGAAAATGTCTAACTACAACCTGTTGACAAGAAAAACGTGAAAGAAAAAAAAAAAGCAGTAAAACTGAGATTCCAATAGTTAATTATTTTAGAAAATGTAAACATGAAAGAAAAAAGTGTGTGTGTTTGAGGGAGGACACTAATGATAGCCTGTAATTAATTATTTAGAAAATGTCTAATAGCCGATGCCATCTCTTGATTCTAAACTAAAAATTCCTATAGTAAATAGCAGAAACGAAATCCCACACACTTATATTGGAAAATTCATGTTGTCACCCATAGACAAATATTTTTTAACACTTCCACAATCGAACCAAAAATCCCAACACTTGATCAAATATTCCCCAGAATCCCATACTCTAATCATCACTCGAACCAAAGACAAAACGTGACGTCAATAACGGACGTGTCACCCTGGGAAAGTTCAAGGATTTCATACCCTATCTTATCTCTAACCATCACCCAAAATTCCATTCGCAAACCGTTACCCAGAATGCCATACGCAAACAAAAAACACACAACGTGACCTCAATAACGGATGTTAGCCAAGAGAAATTCCAAACATTCCATACTCATGATATCACAAATCCTTATCTCTAACTATCACCCAGAATTTCACACTAAAACCATTACCATTAAGCCACCACTGAAAACAAACTAAAACAAGACACTGACACAAATCTGCCGCCCACGAAACACAGGAAGTCGCACCTCCCCATTACTATAATTTCCTTTTCCACTTCAACTCAATGACTTCATTATTTACACCTAACAAATGACGTCACTTATTTACAAATGACAAATGACGTCAATACAGGTGATAACAGCACACATTGATAGCAATGTCGTGAATTTACCCCATTTACCCTACCCCTATTTGGTTTAAACTCTCCCACCAATCACTGCACGAATCGTTATCTTATCTTGATCTGCCTCATACTGTCCAACCAATGACGTCATGGTTCCTGCGTCACACACCCCAACATTTACCCTACCCCTATTTGGTTCGGAGTGTCTGACCAGTGATAGGAGTGTGGAATGTTTGGAATTTCCTGGGAAACAGATGGCAGTGATGTCACGTTTCCACACTTTCCCCACCATTCACCCTACCCCAATTTGGTTCAGAGTGCCTCCCATAGTACTTCTGTAACCTGTCGAAGAAAGGCTTATAAAAAATTTCTATACACTACGTATTCAGAATCGAACTTATGACTCAGTTGGCCTAGTATAGTATATGATTACAAAATCTTATCCACTGGCTACACAGGCCTCCCTGAGATTGCTTGATATTAGTGTGCACACCACGATGCTTTATCGCATAAAAAAAGACTTGTTTTCAAATCTAGTCAACGACTAGAAGAAATTTTTCTAAGCCGTTTTTCGACCGGTTCTCGAGTTAATCGATCTCTGGCAGGGAAAAGCAGTTTTTTTTCTCCTGGAAACTCAGGTTTTTTGTTCCGTAAATTCAAAAAAAATCGACCTTAGAACCGACACTATTTCAGACATTAAAAACATATTGAGTTATTGAGCCGTTTCTTCATGTGCTGCTTAATTAGTGATAGCCTTGGGCCAGCTATCTCTGATTGGCTACCAATGGAGATTGAACTGCCCACTCAGTCTCCAAAAGTTAGATAAGGCTAAAACGGCCTCACCAACTCTCTATACGGGAATAAGAGGTGTCAGCTGATTGAGCTGAGTTTAATAGATGATCTCCTCTTGTGGACTCCATTGCTTTCTTTATACCCTTTGTGCATTGTCTCTCTTCTTTCGGTGTTTCTATGACGCTGCTCCACTGAAATGGTCAGCACCATTCTTCCACTTTCCTCTAATCACGTACAAACAAAGGCAGCATCTAGTTATTCATATGCTGTCCAGCTCCAATCTCAATGAATCTTCTGCTACTCTTTTCTATAGAATAGTCTTTCCCGATGAATACAACCTGAAATTCTTCAGGAAATTAATTGACTGTCTCCTATCTTCTCCTAACCCCTTGCCGGCATACAGGACTGTGTGTTAAATCAAAACTACTTTATGTGGCCAGACTCACTGGAAGGTCTGACTATTGAATGAAACTATCTTACAATATCTGCCATATGTTATCCTACATTGATTCTCATTCAACGCATTCCACTCTAAATGAAAAAAAAAAAAAAATGTCTGTCTCTTTTTACCTTCTGAGTAATTTCTGATGGATCATAAATTCTGTATTAATCGTCACCATATCTTCTTGGCCTATTGTCACTGTACTGTTCCCCCTTCTTCGCCATTTAAAAATATATCTATCTAGAAAACTCTTCTAAATAATTTGTCTCAGTCGTATATCACTCTACCTGCTCCTACTTACAAGATCCTACAAATTACCTTCTCTTAATCTATCCTAATTATGAAAATTTTGCACTCCTGGTAGTACTCTTTTTTTTTTTTTTTTTTTAATCTGCTTTGAACCTTTATTCAAGCTTGCTTACTTTGTAGAAATTTTGGCTCCAAAATATATACACAGAATTCCAGATGCAATCTAAAACCGAGCACACGGTCGGACGACCATTTTCTTTTCTTTTCCTCACTCGACAGTGTACTTCTTATTGGAATAGCACTTTGCAATACGTGGTCCAAACCCTCAGCTCCTTATTTGCCAATATTCCAAGATCTCATGCACAACACTGCCAGTGAGATACACAGCGTCATACTTTTGAGTTTAGAATGGCAAAACTACATTTATTAATGTTGACTTAACAGCAATTCTTACTTCTAAGCGAAGGTTTCTGTGGGTAAGCGTTCTCGAGATAGTTTTCGGTATTGAGACCACACATCTACTAGTCAAGTAGATGTTTGTATTCAACTTTTATACACCATTACCCCTGATGATGTAAGTCTTACGACGAACGAAACTTGTCGGGTTTTTTACTCTTTTGTTTTTATTGTTTAATAAACGTGTTGTCTCAATACCAAAAACTATCTCCAGCAATACGTAGCCTATTAAAATCTTTATAAAGGTTGGAATGGGCTTGAAGACGATGCCAACTTGAATCGTCTTCAAGTATTTAAATATTTCTCCTTATACACCTTTCCTAGTATCATTACAATACTGGTTAATTAGTGATAATCAGAGAAAAGAGACTTCCTTATTTTCCGGTTTCTGGTTTTCCCTTTCAGTCGTTTCCAACCGTAGGTGACTTTGCAGGCATTGCACACAAATTATTATTGGTGACATTTTTACAGGGTAGTTCACTATTGCTATCCCCCCAATTTTATTCTGGCTCGGAACCGGCATATGGTTGGGACGTATTCATGACTGTAATCCATGTGTGTTCACGGGGCTGGCCTGCCTATCTTGGGAGACGAAACACCCGAACTTCAGGGTGAAAAAACCCCCTACCCTCATATGAGATGGCCAACCCACCCTCAGTCAAAAGAGACCAGACAAAGGCTCCTAAGTCACTGACGTGAACCGAACCCAGTTCCCCCGACCAAAGGGGCTCGCTCCGTCTGAGATACGGAGGCTTTATTACTAAGTGGAAGTATTAAATGCTATATTTAATAAAAAAAAATTAAAATAAAATAAAATAAAATAAAATAAATCAACTAATGCCTTTTATTCCCTAATAGGGAGTAGGCGAGGCCTTTATACCCTATCTAGCTTTTGGAGACTGAGTGGGCAGTTCAATCTCCACCGGTAGCCAATCAGAGATAGCTGGCCCATGTCTATCACTAATTATAGCAGCCGCCGATGAAGAGGCTGGCAAACAAGTGCTGCCATCTCTTGGTACCCAAACCTAACAAGATATGTCACTGTCTGAAATAGTGTGGGTACTACGGTCGATTTTCTTGAGTTTACGGGACGAAAAACCCGAGTTTCTGGGAGGAAAAACCAGCTTGCCTGTGCCAGAGCAGAGATCGACTAACTCGGGAACCGGTCGAAGATAGGCTTAGAAAAAGTTCCTCCAGTCAGCGACTAGACTAGAACCTAGGTCTAACTTCAAGCAGCCAAGTGCAGAGGACGCAAGCGCCACTTCCACTGAGCTACACAGGCCTTGCTATATTTAATATTAATATGAATTCAAATATATGATGAATAGTAAAAGTAATATAAAAGTAATAACTATTATTTATTATCTTTGGAAATCTCTTCACTTCGTCTAGATCATAAAGCATTCTTTATCTTCTGTTTAGACTTTAAACAAACTTAGAAAAAAGTGTCCATTAATAAGTGAAGGACTGGATTTGCGCATTATGGATTTAACATTGGGATATACTTCGTTATATCCCAATGTTAACTCTCTGCACTCAGAGAGTGAAGAGAGTTAACTCACTTCAATCAGCTTCTCTTTCTACATAGCCCTTTAGTTTGTGCAACCATTAAGTTACTTAAATATAAAGAGCCAATAGGCTTCATTTCGGCGATATAAACATTATTTAAATTAAGGGGATATTAAATCCCACGTTGTTTTAAAACCGAATAAGAAACTCAAAGATTGGAATCAGAGAGTTCCATTTTAAGTAATTCAATGGTTACGCCTTTTTGACAACTCGTATAGCAGAGTATATAAGTTCTTTTCGCTATACCCTTTGGTATTTATTTGGTCTAGCTACTCACTGATGAAGCCTCAATTAAGGCTGAAAGCGGCGAGATTGCTAATATGAGTTCGCTCTCTTAAGGTTTTTGCCTTAAGGGAGCAATAAGGGAGCAATTTGAGTCTCCGGGGAGAGTGTTTTCCGGCATGGCCCGGTGAGGGCTTTGTCGGTGAATGCTTTTCTTCGGAATATGAGCGGTTCTGCTCGGTGGTGGTAGTGATGGGTGGAAGGCCATCACTGAGTGGAGCCAATGCTGAGATGGACGGTCTTTCGCCCACTATTGAGTGGTCTAGGGATCGTCCGAATTTTTAGAGACGGCTTTACTTATTCATAAGGCTGAAACCGGTCTGGGTAGTGATTCCCACCATAATGTAATAACAGCATACATTTCTTAGGAAATGTGTTTTTACATTATGGAAAATACCAAGAATAGCGATCAGAACTTCACCACCTTTGCTGCGAGTTGCCCGAGTTTGTACTACGTACTAGGACTACTTGCATTAGCTCACGCTAGTAATCACCGATACTTTTATAGTTTACTATATTCGGCATGAAACTCTCTGATTCCAATCTTTGAGTTTCTTATTCGGTTTTAAAACAATGTGGGATTTAATATCCACTTAATTTAAATAATGTTTATATCGCCGAAATGAAACCTATTGGCTCTTTATATTTAAGTAACTTTAGTTTGATATCTGTCAATTGGTAAGCTCCTATTCGATGAACTAAGTATTTGTCTAAACTAATTTGTCGAAAATTACAGTATATATCAACCTAAATGTGGCAACCCGTTCTTTAGCTAGCATTTTATATCATCATCATCATCATCATGCATATCAAGGATTTAGGCCAAGCTTGGCCTGTTCCGGCCTTAGAAATCATCATTGAATCGTTTAAGAAGACACCCTGGTTTTCTTTTTCCTAATAACTTGTCTTTAAGACTTGTTTTGGTAATCTTTCTATTTTCATTCTTTGAATGTGTTCCATCCATTTATGTTTATATTTTTTAATTTTTTCTATTACTGATTCTGGTTTAATTCTTTCATAATTTCTTCGTTTTTTTTTGTGATCAAATAGAGTATACTTTGCAGTTTTTCTCATAAAATTCATTTCAGCTGTTATTAATCTTTCTTTTTGTTTTATTGTCCATATTTCGCTTCCATACAATAAGACTGGTAGGGCTAATGTATTGTATACTTTTAGCCTGGTTTGTTTTTGAACTAGGTTTGAATTAAATATTGAGTTAATTACACTTGTTATTTTTAAATATTTTGCAATTTTTACGTTTATATCTTTTTCGTTTTCATATGTGATCATACAACCTATGTAGTTAAATAAATTCATCTGTTCTAAGATCTTGTTATCTATTACTATCTTAGTTCTTGCTGGATCTTGTCCTTCAAAGGCCATAGTTTTTGATTTTTCTGTTGATATTATCATACCAAAATCTTCGGCTATCTCATTTAGATCTAAAATAGCTTTCTGTAAGTTATCTTCAGAATTTGTAATTATTATTTGGTCATCGGCAAAGAGGAGAGTGTTTAAGTTCACCGTAGGAGAAAGTTTAATACCTTGATGGAAATTTTATTCCATTTTATTATTATTTCATTTAGGTAAATATTAAAAAGAGTTGCTGAGAGGGGACATTCCTGTCAGACCGCTTGGTTTTATATATGCATTTTATATATGCAGTATAAATAGAAAAAGCGATTTTTTCATTTTTATACTTTTCCTTCCTTTGCATATTTTATATCTATCCTTTTGCAATTCTTTTCCAATTTTTTATCCATTGATTTGAAGTATATATTTTTAATTTTAGATTATGGTACCTAAGATGCTGTTCCGTCCTGAAATCTTCATCTGCTACACCTTTTCATATCTGACCTTTGAGTTTCATTCCTATGTATGAAAGGGATGAAAGTTGTTTTGCGTCTTCCACGTTGTTTTCAATGATTTTCATAAACTCCTCAACATGAATCTGCAGAAAAGATACATTTGCATGCTGTGCACCTTCCATATATGAGGACTGCATGATCATCCACATTAAACAATAGCGAAATTGATATTTATCTACGAACACATCAATTATAACTAACTAAATAAATCCACTAATCCTTTTTTGTTCTTGTTGTTGTTTTTGTTTCTTTTTTTTATGTTAAGCCCATACACAGGAGGTTGGTTGGTCAACCTATAGCACATAAGTACCGCGGATGGGTGGTGGGTTGGGAATAAGGAGGAATTTGTTTACATTTGATTTGAATGACTTTAAATTGTATTCCTTGGGAAACACAGCAGTTTCTGGGATGAAGGGATGGAAAAGAAACTTGTTCTGTTTGTTTCTAGGTGTACTGTGTAAGGATGTGGTGCTGCAGGTGCAGGTGTTCCAATGAGCTTAGTACTGAGCGGATCAATTATTGCATTTTGAGAGAGCTTTTTGAGGCCCCACCCCATATGTGGGAGCAGTATTCAACAGCTGGGTGGATTTGTGATTTGTATAATGTTAATAGCTGTTCAGGGGTGAAGTAACGTCTTAAGCGAAAGAGAAATCCTAGTTTTTTTTGAGGCTGAGGATGCAATGGTTATGATATCTTTATGCTAGGTGAAGTTTGATGTGAGGGTGATTCCATGGAGTGAGATCTCAAACTGTCTGGAAATTTGGGTATCATCAAAGAGGATACTGGGAAAAAATGGTTCTTTTTTATGGGAAATAGTACAGAACTTGGTTTTATTGGCGTTGAAATTTATGAGGTTATCCGAGCCCCATTGTAGGATGGCTTGGAGATCGAAGTTGAGGGTGGTGGTGGTTGATTTTCTGTAGGTTGAGGGTTGTGTAGGGTAAGGATTATCAAATGCAAGCGAGGAGTGTAATGTGCTGTCATCTGCAAAACTGTGTATTGAGTTGGAGGTCAGTTGCAGTAGGGCATTGATATATAGCAGGAAGAGGGTTGGTGAGAGGACATAACCTTGTGAGACCCCAGCATTAATTGAATGGTGAGAGGATAGGGAGCCGTCCACCATCACACACAATGTGCATCCAGACAGAAAGCTGGCAATCCAACTACAGAAGTCCTGGGTCAGACCGAATGATTGTAGTTTGCCTAGTAGGCCTTTGTGCCAGACCCGGTCAAAGGCTTCGGAGATATCATATCTAGTGCAACTTGAGATTCTCCAAACCTCTCCATAACATTTGTCCAGAGATGGGTGACGTATGTGAGTAGATCTCCGGTTGATTGGTAGTGGCAGAATCCATACTGGCCATCATTTATTTGGTGAGTGTCTTCAAGATAGTGTTGGAGTTAGGAATTGATGATTTTTTCCATTACCTTTGACAGCACTGAGGTAAGCGAGATAGGGCGGTAATTGGATGGCAGTGACTTGTCATCCTTCTTGGGAAAGGGATGAATATAGGCCAATTTCCAGTTTGTGGGATAGATTCCAGTGGAGTAAGAGAGTATATATAGGTGACACAGGATGGGGGTCAGTTCTGGAGCACAAACTTTCGGAACAATTAGGGGAAAAATTACTTTTGGTAGTAATTTTTAGAAACTGATATGCAGCCAGTTTCCATCTTTAAGAGTGGCGAAAGTCCTCCAGACAAGTGGAATATTCTTATGTTCATGTTCATGATTCAAGCTGGTATTATTGTCAGAAGTAATCTATTCTAAATCAATTCTAGTTGAAGGTGAAATTACCAAGTTTTTGAGGGGAAAACCTCCACTTGTTTACCAAAGACTAGCTAACTTGAAAAAAACAAACCTAGAAAAAAAGTGTCCTTTAGTCGTTGAAGGACTGGATTTACGCATTAGCTAGACAAGTTGCACCTTATGGCCTTGCATTACAAGAGCTCCTACCTCAGTATAGATAACTGAAATTTAATCAGTAATAAAGGCGCTAAGGGCCTCAACAACAGCAACGTTCTGGCCGCGAGTCGGTGACTGAAATCGAACCTACTACGGTCCTTTTTTCTTTTTTTTTTCAATTTATCTAGCTTGGAGGATTGTGATTGTAGGTGTCTCTTTATCACTAGACTACGCAGACATTCACAAACGCAACATCCGAGCTGTGAATAATTTAATATTCTTAATTCACATGGTCACTTCATCACGAACTGTATGAGAATGAGATAGTCTTCTTATGTTGTTCTCTTTCCTCACTTCTATATTTTCTCCTTCCAATTTACATATTTAACAAATATAAGCTAGAAGCTCTACTAACTTCTAGTCTGTTATTCTCGAAGTCCACCTATTGTTTTTCATGAGTGCTATGTGTTCTTCCAATCCTTTTCTGTTGTTGTTATAGATTCTAGCACATCTTTAAATCCAAATTTTTTCTTTATTTCGGTGTGTGTGTCATATGATCCTTCTTGCTTATATTATAGATTCTTCTTTCTATTGCTCTTTAAGTTGTTATTAAGCTTTCTTCTTCTTTTCTTTTGATTTCATTCTCGCTGCAGTAGATCATTTAATATAGAATCTTACTCAGGCGTCCAAGCCTGAAGACGAATACTATTTCTGAAGATTACATCCGCAAATTCAGACGAATCAGCAACAATTTGTATAACTAACGATTTCGAGTAAAAAGCGGTTACACATTCACCTTTTCGAATCGCGCAAAAAGGGATCACACAGTAGCACTCAGGATAACAGAAAAAAGGCCGCTTTAAGCGAATAATTTGCTATTTCATCCTCAACTATTTATCTCTTACACCTATTAATATGTTTCCCTTTTCGTTTCATCCCAATGTACTCCTTCCAAGTTGTTTCCTGAGATTTTCATATCTCCCAAACATGTATCTGCATGCTGTGCATCTCCCAAATCATGACTATATGATCACTCTCATCACACAATCAGGGAATAAAGTTGCAAACGTGGACGTCTTGCAATGTCTCATCTAAAAGACATAATGTAGATGATTTCATTTGGGCAACAATTGCTGGAAAGCTTTAAGAAGGTCACAGAATTACTGATATTGCTAGAGAGTTTGGAATCCTACATGGCGTTGTATCCAGGCACTGGGCAGTGTATGAAACCAATGGAATGTGTTCTAGACATTTGCTAAAAGGTCGCTCTCGCTCAACCATGGAGCAAGAAGACAGATTTTTGGTTATAACAGTGAAACGTAGTTGATAAACCACTGCAGGTCAGCTTGCAAGTCAGTTCCATCCAAGCAGAGATAGGCAGATATCTCGCAAAACTCTGGCAAGACGTCTGCGACAAGTAGTCCTATACATCCAAAGGACTGTACTAAGTCCTTTGGGCGTATAGGATGAGAGTCTAGAATGAGCTGTGGATAAGTCTGCATCCCTTTATCCACAGCTCATTCTTCAGCACGTTTCCAGTAGTATGGACTAATGTACACTTTACATATGAGAGTCGTTTTAGGCTTTCCTCCGATTCCAGACGACACTTAATCTGGTGTGAAAGTGGCACTGCTTATCATCGCGAAAATATTCTTGAAAAGAATATGTATACAGGGTGCTGGGGGTTTATGGTATGGGGAGGCATTATGCTTAATGCACACACTGAGTTACAACTACTGGAAAGAGGGACTGTGACTGGTGAACGATATTGCAACGAAGTTCTTCAACATCATATTGGATTGTTGAGTGGTGCTGCAGGCGAAGAATTAACTTTTATGGATGACAATCACCCACCACAACGTACATGAGCAGTGGAGATACTTCTGAAGACCGAGAATATTAATCGAATCGATTGGTCAGAATGCTCTCCAGATTTCATCCCCCATAGAATACGTTTTGGACGCAATAGGGAGACGCATTGCTGCTCGAAATTCCCCTCTAGAAAACAAACAAGGCCATATCCTTGCTCTGAAGGAGGAATAGGCTGGTTTGCCTCAAGAACTCCCGAATCACTTGATGCTAAGCATGATACGACATTGTGAGAGCTGTATCGCAGTTCGGGGGTGGACATATTCCATACTGAAATGTCTCTACACATAGTTTTCTGTAATCGCTGTACATCCATTCCTTAACTACCTCCTTAGGAAAATTTTAACTTTTGAAAAAAAAATGTATTGCAATTGAATTTGTACGAAATTTATAACATATAGCGCCTCCATAGCGCAATTGGAAGAACTATGGTACATTGTGCACTTCGATTGGAATAGGCCTAAGTTCGATTCTCGTCGCGACGGGAGGAATCTTTATCTGGACGATTTCAATCGAAGGTGAGTTAGCCAATATCATACGGAGGTAGCAGGTTTTTTCTCCCGGAAACTCGGGTTTTTTTTTTATCCTGCATACAGACAAATCGGCCCTTCAGAACACACGCAATTTACAGATAAAAAATACTAGTTGTAGTGGTGGTGGAGGTGGGCGGTAGATGGCGTTGGTTCGTAGTAGAGGTTCGGTGTAGTGGTTGAGACAGTTGTAGGTGTCCTCCCGCGATGAGTCTTCGGACTCCTTGGAGGTATCAGGAATAATAATAATAATAATAATAATAATAATACTTTTTGTGCAATATAATTTATTAGTGTGTTGGCAATAAATTTATGTCTACATTTGGCTGTAGTCATGACATTTTTTTTTTTCATATACAAATAAAAATGTAGTTTTTTTCCTTAGCTTTTGGACACTAGTGTATATTAAAGTCAATAGGACGGAAATGTAGTATATTGGCTCAGAATAGAGAAAGTTGGTATATGCGTTTTCTCCGCGCTGCTATTGCCTGAAAACACGGATCCATTTTCCCATTATGGAAAATGAAGGGGAAAACCGTGACTTGAATTATTTCATTATAGTGATTTGATCTATTTCGATATTGAAAATCACTTTTTTGAATCCGCAGGTGTCGCTAAAGGAAGACGATTGAGAAACTCGAGTTAGCCAATTGTCATAAGCGCGAAGAATAAATGGATTTATCGATGTTATGGGCTGCAACGTGCATTTGAAATCCTTGGATTCTAATAGAAATCTGGGGGTAAACATTTTCTGAAGTTAAAATTTATATGACAAAGATTAAGTTAGAAAAATAAACAGCAGTTGAAGTTACATCTTAAATTGCAATAAGGAATGTATATTTTTCGTTAGGAAATATGAAGGTGATATAAAATGAATAATAAAAAATAAATGCCAAGAAAATACTATGAAATTTGTGGAAGAAAATATGAAAGAAACCCAGTAGTGAGTTGTCTAGATTCTGTGGCGACCAGTCATAATAACATGTGGTAAGCGAAGATCATACAGCATGGAATAAATAACTAAATTTACTAAAAGAAAAATGCAAATGCTCGAAATGCTAATGAAAGTTCTCTTCATTTTATGAATGCAAGTTCCAGATTCTGTTATTTTTTCTAGTAGAATTTTACCCGTATGTAATCTAGCCTGAGCTTTCACTGTTAACTGATAAGATTGGAACATGTAGAGAATGGCAGAACACATAATACTTTCAGAAGGTATTTGTTTAAACAAATCAGTATGTTTTTATTGTATTATCAAGTTATTTTTTTAATAGTTATCCCTGAAGTACAGTTTTAATAAAGATTTATTAATCCTTTGAGTGGTGAGTTAAAATATATCTCACCTTCTAAAGCATAGTTCAATATGTGGGAGAAAAATTTGGAAAGGTTGCTAAGAGACTGCAGTATCTCTCTGCTAAAACTCAAAAGTATGTAAATTTACACTTCCTTGTTATGTGCCATCCAATCGTTTTCGACTCTTGGCGATCCTTTGAACAAAGGCTCTCCATCATTTGGCCTCTTGTCCTTTCTTTCAGTAATTGTAAGTTCAAGTTGATAAATTATTTTATTGTCCAACCAACTCTTTTGTGGTCTTCCTCTTCTCATTCCATCAATCTTCCCCAACATAACTGCCTTTTCCAATGAGTCATTAGATTACAATATGACCAAAGAATGTTAACTTCTGTTTAGTGATCATCACCTACAAGGAGCATTCTGTCTTTATTATTGTTATTATTATATGACACCTCCAGGGAGTCCAAAGACTCATCGAGGGAGAGTGTGCCAACAGCATCGAACGGTTGAATCCCTTCCAACTATTGACCACACTCAAACTTGCTTAACTTTTTGCTGAGTCATTAGTAGCAGAACCTCTACCAATCGACCAACCTTTGCTTGATTTTCTGTATTATTACGGGCAACTCCAAGGAGTCCTTAGACTCATCGAGGGAGGCCCTAAACATCGTATCAAGAACAATATTTGGCATTCGCACAGTATCTATCATGCTTTGCTTTGAACTCATTTACAGTCACAGCACCCACAACAAACTGGCAGCTTATTCCACCCATTCTCCACTCTCCAAGTAAAAAACCTAGTTCTGACACCCTTGCTAACTACACTCTTGCTCATTTTCCATGGATAGACCCTAGTTCTCCCATCACCAGACCTGTTCTGAAAAATTTCTTCTGAATTAATCTTGTAAAAACCCTTCAGTAATTTGAATGTCTCAGTTATATCACCCCTTTTCCTCCTAATTTCTGTAACCCACAGATCTTCAACCTGTTCTTGTAAGGTTCATTCCATAGACCAGCTATCATCTTCGTCACTTGCCTCTGGATCCTCTCTACTTACTCCCCATCAAGAAGAAACCCAGGGGCCCAGATCTCTACACAGTAGTCAAGATGAGGTCTTATCAAGGCTCGATAAAGAGGAACAATAACTTGCTTATCTCTGCTCGTCAAAGTATTCAGTAATCAAGTGAGAATCTGATGAGCGGATTTAGTCGCTTTTGTTATGTGCCCCCTAAACTTCAACTCCCTATCCACCAATGCACCCAAATTTCTGGCTTCGTCAACCTCTCGTTGACGAAGTCAGTTCCACCAATGTGATATACAGTTTCACCAATGTGATATGCTGCTGCTAATTTATTTGCCCCAAAATGCATAACTTTATACTTTGCTACATTAAACTGACATCTGTTCTCATTATCCCAGACTGCCAATCTATCTGAATCATTCTGCAAAATTTTGACATCATGTGCATTCACTATTGCTCTACCCAACTTTGCATCATCAGCAAATAAATGAACAGTTCCTCTCAGATCCTTTCCTATATCATTAATGAACAAATTAAATAACAGTGGTCCAAGAACAGAACCCTGTGGCACACCACTAGTAACAGGCCTTCTTTTGGACTGCACTCCTGAATAAACTACTCTCTGATATCTCTCCATCAACCACCCTCCTATCCATCCCCATGTGCTGCAGTTTACTGATTAGAATTCCATGTGGTATCCTGTCAAAGGCCTTAGCAAAGTCCAGCAGTATCACTGTAAATCTATTACTCTTATCCAGTTCAGCCATCACTGTATTATAAAACATGAGGAAGTTACTGAGGCATAATCTACCCTTCACAAAACCATGCTGTCCTCCATACAGTATCCCATTTTCATCTATCCATTCGTGTATTTTGCTCTTGACTAATATCTCCAAAACCTTGACAACGATTCCTGATATGCTGATCGGTCAGTAATTTGCAACAGCAGTCTTGGAACCTCCTTTATGCAATGGAACTATTTTCCTCTCTTTCCACCCCCTCTAAAATCTTCTTATTTGTTATTCTTGCAGTCCATGGGATTCTTAATAGTTTCCTCCACACCCATAATTCTAATCAATCAATTCACTTTCTGTCTGTCTTCTTAATAATCCAGCTTTCACATTCATACATCACTACTGGAAATGCCATTACTTTGACAGTTCTAACTTACATGGCCATACTCACACCTCTATCTTTTATTTTTGTCAGGTTTTCCATTATTTCTGATTCTGGACTCTAGTAAATCATAACTTTCAATGATTTTATTTCCCTCTATTATAAATTCATTTAAATTGCCAGAAGCCAACACTTTTGTTTTGCTGATGTTTAAATTAAGTTTGGTTTTGTTACTTTCTCTCTTAATCAATAAAATCAACCTCTACAGATCTTCTTTAGTTTCTGCTTCGAGGTTGTATCATATGTGTATCTTAAATCATTTATTTTTCATCTACCACTCTTAATTTCAGCTGGATTTTCTCTAAATCAGACATTACAACTTTACTATAGTTAAGATTTGAATGAATGTATATATGTCGATAGTTTCTGAATTAGAAGATGGTGTGTGTGTATATATTTATATATCAGGGGCAAAAAATTCTGGGTGTGCTAGGTGTGCTGTGCTCATCCACTGAATAGCAATATCATTGATATTTTATTTGTGCCTTTATTCCTGTTAAAGTCTCTCCTAATAATTATTATTATTATTATTATTACGAGCGACTCCAGAGAGTCCTTAGACTCATCAAGGGAGGCTAAACATCATGTCCACACAACTATATGACATTCTCACAGTATCTATCATACCTTGACTTGAACTCACTCACCATCATAGCACCCACAATAGACTCTGGCAGCTTATTCCACTCATTTACCACTCTAAAAGTAAAGAACCCAGCTCTAACATCCCTGCTAACCACACTCTTGCCCAGCTTCCATAGGTGTCCCCTAGTTCTCCTACCACCAGTCCTGATCTCAAAAATATCCTCTGAATTAATCCTATAGAAACCTTTTAGCAATTTGAATGTCTCAATCATATCTCCCCTTTTCCGCCTATCAACTAATTTCTGCGACCCACAAATCTACAACCTGTTCTCATATGGTTCATTCCATAGACTCGCTATCATCTTAGTCACTCCCCTCTGGATCCTCTCCACCTCCTCCCCATCAAGAAGGAACCTAGGTGACCAAATCTGGTCACCTAGGTTCTACTGTCAACCGTAACAGAAATCAAGGCCTAATACTCCCAGAGATATGGAAAAACACCCTAATCAGAACTTTAAAAATGGAAGAAATGAACTTTAATACAAACTACAGAAAGCTCCTTAGCAACAGCTAGCTAACACGCGATACGTGTTTCACTCACGTTCGATACTATCCTATTTGTAATTATTCTAGTCAGTTTTTTTACAGTTATTTTTGTCAGTTTTGCACTTATGCATAATTGTGAGATTGTTTAAACTTGTAAGTACCCTGAAGATGCCAACAGTTAAAGTGTGGCAAAACTAGTTGGTTCAGTTTAATAATAAAATTGATCAACAGTATACTGATGCTTTGAAGAGGGCACTTTTTGATGCATAAACATTGCATCACATTCGCGTTAATAGCCCAGATGTGCGTTCAAAATACATATACCTTTGAGTCCTTTGAAAAGATGTATATCCATACATCTTTTCAAAGGTGCAGCAGGTCAACTTCTTAGTGTTCTAGTAGTTTTCAACCGCTCAGAAGGCGAGGCTGGGTGAGCTCAGAGACAATTGCGCATAGAGCTTGTGATTGGTTATTGTATCAGCCAATCCAATTGAACATTGCCGATTTTTCTTAGGCAAGTTTTTATATATAATATAGACAAGTTTTTAATATATAATTTTTGATAAATTTATAATTTTTTTGCCCATATTTACAATGGGAAAAACAGTATTGTAGTCGAAGGAGGTAGGCTTCATCCTCCTCTTCCAAATTTTACACCTTTGAGTAAATCAAATATACCAACCAAATATAGCATTCTCCTTCATTATTGTTTTCTAATATACAGTATCTTAAAACGTCTCCCACTCTGCACAGATTTGGTTACAATTAATTGATAAATTAAAGTATTCAAAGTTATCCTACAATTAATTGCATTAGACCAACTAAGATAAGCACTGATATGCTATACACTCTTAAAACTTTCACACCTCGATAAAAATGCAATCATACGGTCAAACTGACATGAATTTTGTAGTGCAGGTTGCATAAGCCATGACAGTACATCCAACCTAAATGGGCACGTGATGTCTCTGATATATATATATATATCAGTATGTGCATATATATATATATATATATATATCAATATGTGCATATATATATATATATATCAATATGTGCATATATATATATATATATATCAATATGTGCATATATATATATATTATATATATCAATATGTGCATATATATATATATATATCAATATGTGCATATATATATATATCAATATGTGCATATATATATATATCAATATGTGCATATATATATATATCAATATGTGCATATATATATGCATATATATATATATATATATATTAATGATATAGGTGAAGATTTGGATGGAGATATTCAGTTGTTTGCAGATGATGCAAAGTTGGGACGAACCATGAAGTGTAGTGAAGAAGTCGTGGCCTTACAGGAAGACTTGAATAGATTGAGTGATTGGGTACGGAAATGGGGATGTGAATTCAATGTTGCAAAATGTAAGGTTTTAAAATTTGGAAAACAAAGATGGGATGCAGAATTTATGCTTGGTGAGAATATATTGTTGGCGGTAGAGGAAATAAGAGATCTGGGGGTGATAGTGGATAAGGATCTAAAATTTAGGGGACACATCACCAAAATTGTGAAGACAACACAAAGGCTTCTGGGAATGATGCGGAGGACAGTGACATGTAGAAGTAGGGAGATTCTTGTTCCATTGTATAAAGCTTTGATTAGGCTACACATGGACTATTGTGCCCAGATTTGGTCAGTGGGTTTTCAGAAGGATGAAGGGATGTCGGAAAGGGTCCCAAGGAGATTGACTAAGGTAGTTTCTGACCTCTGGAATGTCGAGTATGAGGAAAGATTGAGAAGATATAATTTGCAGAGTCTGGTAGACAGGAGGAAGAGGGGAGATACGATAGAGACCTATAAGTTGATAAGGGGTTGTTATAGGATCAATGCTGGAGAAGGTTTACAGAGAATAGTGGGAGATCAGGGGAGAACCAGAGGTCATCCCTGGAAAACTGTATAAAGAGGGTGTGAATAGGGGAGTGAGAGGCAGGTTTTTTTCGTGCAGAATTGTGAATGATTGGAATGCCTTGCCTGAGAATGTGGTGTCTGCAAAGAGTTTGAATGTGTTTAAAACACGGTATGATGAGCTGTGTGTGTGTGATAAAAGGACCTCCCAGATGAGTCTTTGACTCCATGAGGTCTTGGGGTGGTAATAATAATATCAGTATATATATATATATATGTAATAAATTTTTTAACTTGGGGATATTGTATATTAGGATAACCAAGTTATTTTATAAACTTGGTTATTTTAATTCCTAATAATTTTATAAACTTGGTTAAAGTAACCATGTTTATAACATTTTACCCACCTTTACAATGAGTTGCCCTGGTGTTGTATCATCTTTAGACTTGAACTTTGTTTCAGGTTTAAACTTAATTGTTTGCATACTTGGGATTAGGAGTTAAAATAACTTGGTTATCATAATATACAATATCCCCAAGTTAAAAAATTTATTACATCTATATCTCCTCCAGAGATTTTTATTAAAAATAAAAACACCTTGTTGTAACTTCTATAGGTAAAGTTGATAAGGCTCCGTATTACTATAACCTTGGTATTTAGGGTCTAGCTACTCACTGAGGAGACCTCAAAAAAGGTTGAAACCGGTCTGGGTAGTGACCCCACCCGTGATGCATTGCAGTATACATCTTCTAGTGAGATGTGCTTTACATTATGGGAAAATACTAAGAATAGTGATCAGAGCTTTACCCACCTTTACAATGAGTTGCCCTGGTGTTGTATCATCTTTAGACTTGAACTTTGTTTCAGGCACAAACTTAATTGTTTGCAGTTTATAAAATAACTTGGTTATCCTAAGATATATATATATATTCTGACTATAACCGAGACTAGAATAACAATTAAATTTATTCAAAACGCAACATGTTTCATCGGATTGTCCGACTTCTTCAAGCGTGGGAACATAGAAAGCAAGTAAACACTATAAGAAACATTGTATCACTATAAAACGACTATTATAAAATTCAGTTAGCTTTGAACTGTAGCTACAGTTTGTGTTGAAGTTCTATTGTCAAGTAGCGGCATGCATCTGATTTCACGCGTGTGCCAATATCGGATATCCAATATGATTTCACGCCCCACCTCGTCACGGCATATATGAAGGTTTGAGGTTGTTGTCCAGTTTATCTCATGTTGACTGCCTTCATCATTTGTGTTTACTGAAAACAGTACATGGCTTGATAGGGCACTTGCTCTAGTTTTTTTGTAGGCAATGTCTCTCTCTGGTGTTCTTCTAGACGTAGGAGGATGGATTTTCAGTTTGGCCATAGTATTGCTTCCCGCAGTTGCACGTGATTTTCAGTAAACATTTCATGTACTGTTTTCAGTAAACACAAATGATGAAGGCCGTCAACATGAGATAAACTGGACAACAACCTCAAACTTTCATATATGCCGTGACGAGGTGGAGCGACGCATAGTCGAGTCTAAGGAAATTGTTATGGACTCTCATCACATAAATAATAACCTTAGCTATAATCTACCGGACTCTTTCAGCTCTGCTATCCGATATTGGCACACGCGTGAAATCAGACGCACGCAGCTACTTAACAATAGAACTTCAACATGGACTGTAGCTACAGTTCAAAGCTTACTGAATTTTATAATAGTCGTTTTATAGTGATACGATGTTTCTTATATAATAAATTTAGTTTAATCCTTTTTCCAAGTGTGAGCAAACAAAGTTTGCACCTGAAAGCATCTTCAGGACTGGGGTAAGGTGGTGCAACACCAGGGTGACTCCTTGCAAAGGCGGAGCAAGCAACAACTATCACTCCTATCACTCCGATAGGAGTGATAGTTGTTGCTTGCTCCGATAGGAGCGATAGTTGCTTGCTCCGATAGGAGCGATAGTTGCTTGCTCCGATAGGATGATAGTTTCTTGCTCCGCCTTTGCAAGGAGTCGCCCTGGTGTTGCACCACCTTACCCCAGTCCTGAAGATGCTTTCAGGCGCAAACTTTGTTTGCTCACACTTGGAAAAAGGATTAAACTAAATTTATTATATTCTAACCAAGTGAAAAATAAACTTTCAGATGTTTCTTATAGTGTTTACTTGCTTTCTATGTTCCCATGCCTGAAGATGGACAATCCGATGAAACATGTTGTGTTTTGAATAAATTTAATTGTTATTCTAATCTCGGTTATAGTCAGTATATATAAATATGAACATATCCCAGTCCCAGTACCGAGTTAATACTACAAATTGCATATATACATATATATATATATATATATCAGTATGTGCATATATACATATATCAGTATGTGCATATATACATATATATATATTGGTTTTATGAAAAAATTGAATGACTAGAACTGAGATTTAATTAAAAAGGTTTTAATATAAACACACTACTAGTTTCGGCTTGTAACAGCCTTCTTCAGGTGACATTATAAAAGAAAAAACACTAAACATTGAGGGTTAAAAGATTATGAACAACATAGACAGTCTTTATACATAATTAGCATGAAAACGTTGTAGTTGTATTTGAAGATGTTCTTTCATTTGTTGCATTGTTGGGAGAGTGCATGCTTGCTGCATCACATGAACGCCAGTACATGATTACAGCTGAATGACTATCTGGGAGGTTGTAGCTTAAGTTGTTATTTAGATGAACAGGATTGAAGATGATTTCTCTCGATTCCACAATTTTTCTCTCTATTTCGTCACTGCAACGGAAGATGTTTGTAGATTTTTCCCAGCAGACTTTGTAACTTTGGTTATCATCATTAGGATTAGCCGAGAAAAGGATTTGACTTGATAATGCACTTGCTCGCTGTCTCTTGTAAATAATGTCTCTCATGTGTTCTTCCATATGCATTTCGACAGATTTGTCTGTCTGCCCGAAATAAGGACTATCGCAATCACATAATATTTTATATACGCCAGGGTATTTGAGTTGATGATGAGAAGGTTTTGGGTGGCTAATTAAGGAACGGATCTTTGGAAGTGGAGTGAACAAGGTTCTGATATTGTATTTTTTTAGAACTTTTGCTAATTTATGTGAAACAGTACTTATGTAAGGAATAGATATATTGCTTTTGAATCTATTTGTTTCTTCTGAGTGATGTCTAGGAGGATTAAGAAGGAATTTGTTAATGATTTTCTTGGGATATCCATTAACTTCGAAATAAGTTTTCAGATGGTTTATTTCTGTAAGCAGTTCATTTGGATCATCAAGAAGAGAATGGGCTCTATGTCCCAAGGTGGAAATTATTCCAAGCTTATGAGGAGGGAAATGATGGGACTGACTGTGCAGATATCTGTTGGTATGTGTGGGTTTTCTATATATCGATATTTTTAGTTTACCAGAAGAGCGAGTCAGTTTGACATCAAGAAAAGGCAAGGAATTATCCGTTTCAAGCTCAGCAGTAAACTTAATACTTTGATGTTGGCTATTGAGATGTTCGAGGAAAACCATAAGGGATTCATGTCCATGGCTCCAAACAATGAAGACATCATCCACATAACGTTTCCAAACTTTAGGTGTTAAAATAAAGGAAGAGATAGCCTTGGTTTCAAAATCTTCTAAGTAAATATTTGCAAGAACCAGAGATAAAGGATTACCCATAGCCAGTCCATGATTTTGTTTGTATATATTATCTTGAAATTTGAAGTAACCGGACCTGATGCAATGTGTAAGCAAGGCTAACATTTTTTTGGATAACTTGTCCTTGAGTAGTGAACTGCTTACAGAAATAAACCATCTGAAAACTTCTTTCGAAGTTAATGGATATTCCAAGAAAATCATTAACAAATTCCTTCTTAAACCTCCTAGACATCACTCAGAAGAAACAAATAGATTCAAAAGCAATATATCTATTCCTTACTTAGTACTGTTTCACATAAATTAGCAAAAGTTCTAAAAAAATACAATATCAGAACCTTGTTCACTCCACTTCCAAAGATCCGTTCCTTAATTAGCCACCCAAAACCTTCTCATCATCAACTCAAATACCCTGACGTATATAAAATATTATGTGACTGCGATATTCCTTATTTCGGGCAGACAAATAAATCTGTCGAAATGCGTATGGAAGAACACATGAGAGACATTACTTACAAGAGACAGCGAGCAAGTGCATTATCAAGTCATATCCTTTTCTCGGCTAATCCTAATGATGATAACCAAAGTCACAAAGTCTGCTGGGAAAAATCTACAAACATCTTCCGTTGCAGTGACGAAATAGAGAGAAAAATTGTGGAATTGAGAGAAATCATCTTCAATCCTGTTCATCTAAATAACAACTTAAGCTACAACCTCCCAGATAGTCATTCAGCTGTAATCATGTACTGGCGTTCACGTGATGCAGCAAGCACGCACTCTCCCAACAATGCAACAAATGAAAGAACAGCTTCAAATACAGCTACAACGTTTTCATGCTAATTATGTATAAAGACTGTCTATGTTGTTCATAGTCTTTTAACCCTCAATGTTTAGTGTTTTTTCTTTTATAATGTCACCTGAAGAAGGCTGTTACAGGCCGAAACTAGTAGTGTGTTTATATTAAAACCTTTTTAATTAAATCTCAGTTCTAGTCATTCAATTTTTTCATAAAACTATGTATGTTAACCGAGTCAATGATCATTCTGTCATATATATATATATATATATATATATATATATCAGAATGTGTATATATATATATATACACGCACACTCTATCTACCTTCCAATAATTGTCTGGACACTTGAGCAATTTACAGTTGGTACCAGCAGTTGAATCCTAATACTGTGCTGATTGTAGCCAGTTTTTACTTGCCACCCATTTTTTACTCCTGCCTTTGACTTTGATCACCTCTTGCACCCTTTGAAGGAGGCTTTCCACCAATGTACCACAGGCATCAGACCAATAATTGTCTGGACACTTTAGCAATTTACAATTGATACCAGCAGGTGAACCATAATATTGGGTAAGTCCACCTTTGACTTTGATCACCTCCTTCATCCTTTGAGGGAGGCTTTCTACCAGTGTGCCACAGACTTCAAGTGAAATTTGTGTCCATTCTTCCATCAAAGGAGCACTGAATTCAGCAACAGATTATGGACATTCTGATCTGGACATCAATTGTCATTCCAATTTGTCCCACAGGCATTGGATGGGATTGAGGTAAGGACTACGCAGGCTAGAGCAGTTGTCTAATACCCATCTCTTTATACCATTCCATAACAGGTGCAGCTTTGTGGCATGGTGCATTGTCATCTTGATAATAAACTGGTCCAGTCCATAAAAACTCCACAATGTAGGCAGCCTGATTATCCAGAATATCAAGGTACTGAGCTGCTTTCATGGAACCATGGAAGGCACCCCACACCATTACTCCTCCACCACCAAACTTTACTGTGGGTACAACACACTGTGGTAACGAGTGTTCACCAAGCTGCCTCCACAACCTGCCATCAGACTGGAAATAGGTGAGCCTTGATTCATTGCTCCAGAGCACTTTTTTCCACTGATTTGTTGTCCAATTCACATGCTCTTTGCATCAGGCCAGACGAGGCGTCTTGTTAATTGTTGTGATGTTTGACTTGGGTGCCTCTGCTCTTCCCTGGAAACCCAGTAAATGGAGTTCTTTTTGTACAGTATTAGTGCTCACCTTGGTGTTACTGGCATTCTGGAACTCATCGCAGATGGTCTGTGACAGTTTTTGCATGCGACCCGTTTTACTCGCTCCTGTCTCTGTCAGTCATTGTCAGCGGCTGCCCTGGGTGTTTTCCTGCATTAGTGATGACAGAATGCTTCCATTTGTTGATCACATTGGCAACCATTGATCTTGGATGCTCCAGTTGGCTGTCACATGTCCGTGACATGTACAGACATGTCACGGACATGTGACAGCCCATGATGACACCTCTCTCAAAGTCACGGAGTTCATGTGATGTTGCCATAACACCTGTATTCAATTGCTATGATGAAATACTGCTTCCTACCATCTGTATACCAGTTTTAGTCTTATTGACAAACCTGGAATGTTGTATAACTTCAAATAACAGGAATGTCCTGAAAATTATTGGTAGATTGTGTGTGTATATATATATAGATACGGCTTTACTCCTCAAAGAATATATATACAGATATATAGATATATATAGCTTTACATCTGAAAGAGTTAGTAAAGATACTTTCATAAAGAATAGTTGATCACTTTGTTTTGTTAAGAAGACAGACAGTTAGAATAAATGTGCTGACATCAGAGATCCAAGTTGAAGCCCTCTGAATACCATGAAGTTAATGCCATCAGCTGTGCTTATTGTGTCTCTGTGAATGACAGATATCAGTTCATCATTCCCCCCCCCCCCCCCCAAAAAAAGGTTAAGGAACTTATTCAAAAAGAAATCAAGGATGGGTGCATTCTCTACAGCAACTTGATTTAGTTCATATGAGCAAACTTGTATACAGGGCCACCCCCTAGGAATTTTGCCGCCCTGTGCAGTAGCATATTTTGCCGCCCCTTCTTCCTTATTTTTCGTATAGTTGCCCCATGCAGTAGCATATTTTGCCTCCCCCTTCTCCCTTATTTTTCGTATAGTTTATGCCAACTTTGCCACCCCAAAAAAACTTGCCACTCCGTGCAAATGCATATCTTGCATCGTCGGTAGAGCTGGCCCTGCTTATATATGTGTAATAAAACAATTTATACACTCAAAAATGTTGTGAATGCAAGGAAGAAAGGAATTAAGTAAAATAGGTTTCTTTATTTACTCCTCAATATACTAGAATAATCAACATACTAGAATAATCTTCCTTAAATACAGATATGAGTATTTATCTTCTTTCACCAATGGAGTATAACAGTTAAAAAGTACAATATAATTAATTTTAAATATGAAATGAAATAATACTTCCTTTTTACCAAAATATCTAGATATTTCTAGCTGCTTTGCATTATTTTATAAATTATTTCTTTTTTCAACCAGGAGACTGAAGTCATCTAGACTCACAACAACATTAACTTTCAGTTGCTTAATTACAAGTATTTATAGGCCAGTTCCAAGTTTATGAGGAGAAAGTGAGAACACTCAGAGGTAAAAACAAGCTCAAAATAATACCAATAATTGAGATATATACTTGCTAACACCACTGTGGTAACAACTGACACAAAAATTGACATACTAGAATAATCTTCCTTAAGTCTCAATATAATTGCAACGTCAGTACATAATTGTTTTATATCAGTTACTACATATACATACCATACATTTTTTTATTATTTTATTTATTTTTTAAATATATATATGTTCTTTTAAATGTTTTAATCTGTCTTCCACCCATAACATATATTTGTTTTATAATTAGAACTATTTTGTTTACTTGCACAACATTGAGGAGGTCATTTTGTAAATTTTCTGCCTTAACCATAAAAAATGAGTTCCTTAGTAAAACCAGGCTCAACCAAGTGCAAAAGACTGATATCAACCTTATGTTTGTAAGAACTAATTTATAAACTTAGCCTTCAGTGTTGCCCCTCCATTTCCTGTTAGTTCAGCTCAACGGATTGCAGTTAACCAATCTAGACTCGCAAGTTTTATATTATCTCTTCATAATCTTAATGAACTTTTCATGTACACCTTCAGTTCATCTATTAAAAAATGAGTCATAATCAAAGGTCTCACTGGAGACTTATGAGTATTTACAAATCCTGCAAGCAATTTTTTTTTTTTTTTTTTTTTTTTTTTTTAAATCAGACCAAGTCCTCTGTCTTTTAACAGTTGTTTTGCCGATATTGATTCCTAAATTTAATTTCCATACCTGCTTAAATCTTTATATTCACATTCTTTCCATTCATTACATGCCCATCTAGCCTATGAACTATGCTAAGAAAAGTGTTTTTTAAATTATGTTGTGTAACTTTTTTTTGTGATAGCCAGACTGGATATAGGGGTTCATCATCATCATCACGAACCATGGGCTCACTGCCCATTGATGTCTGATGCCTGTTTCACTATCTTCTTCCACCTTTCTTTGTCCAGTGCACAGTGTTGCAGTTTTTGTACACCCATTCCACACCGGTCTTTTATATCGTCTATCCATTCTCTGTATGGTCTACCTCTTCTGTTTAAACCATCCAAAATACCAAACATAAATGTCTTTATCTTTCGGTCCTCACTCATTCTACAGATGTGTCCTAATAATTGCAGCTTCTGTTTTATAATCTTCTGCATTAGATTCTGTTTTGGTTGTATCTTCTGATAGAGCTCTTCATTGGTGATTTTCTGTACCCATCCTATTCTTAGAATCTTCCTGTAACAAGTTCTTTCAAATGCCAAAATTTTCTTTTTCTTGATTCCTTATTTATTACCCACATTTCAGATCCGTACAGTATACCGCTGAAGATGCATGTTTCCAGTACTCTTAGTTTTGTTTGCAGACTGATCACTTTAGTTTTCCAGATGTTATCCATGGCCTTCAGATTTGTTCTTCCCTTTGCAATCCTGATCTTTATTTCTTTTTTACAGTCCAAGTCATATGTCAGTTTACTTCCCAAATATGTGAATTGTTCTACATTTTCTATATCAGTTCCATCCACTTGTATCTTTTGTTTCATGTTCTCACCAAATACCATTGTCTTTGTTTTTTCCAAGTTCATAACAAGTCTCCAAATCTCTTCCCTTCCTCATTTAACAGTTTCAGTGTTTTTTGTAGTTCTCTTTCGTCTTCTTCAATAATAACAATGTCATCTGCAAATCTCAGATTGTTAATTCTCATTTCATGTACAGATATTCCTTTGGCATCTTCCTTCAGTTTGTCCATTGCTCTTTCTAAATGTGCGATGAAAATGCTTGGTGATATTGGGTCTCCCTGTCTAGTACCTCTGCTTGTTTTAAACCATTTCCTCAAATCATCACCTATTCTAACTGCTACAACTGCATTCTGATAAACATCTTTTAATATAGCTATTAGTTTTTTTTATCAATTCCATAGGATTCCAGAACTGCTAATGTCACTTTCTGGTCAATACTGTCAAATGCTTTCTGAAAGTCAACAAAGCAAGTATATATGTTTTTGTTTTTTCTCCTAGCTTTCTCTGCTACGAACCTCATTGTCAAAATCTGTTGAATTGTAGTTCTATCCTTCCTAAATCCTGCTTGCTCATCTGCAAGGTATGCTTCCAATTGTGTTTCAATCTTTCTGTCAATATGATCATCATCACTTTACCAATAATGGATTGATAAATCCATTATTGGTAAAAAAAGTGACTTATCAATGCATTTGTTCTATAATTTTTACATTCTAGCTTATTTCCTTTCTTGTATAATGTTACTAATATTGATTTCACCCACTCCTCTGGCATTTTCCCTTCTTTCCATACCATATTACATAGTTGGTGCATTTCTGTAACCATACTTTCACCACCATATCTAATCATTTCTCCAGTAATGTTATCGTTACCAGGACTTGTTGTGTTTTAGCCATCCTATTGCTTTTTCTACCTCTCCTCTTAAAATGTCCATATCATGCTCATTACCTGGTGGTGATATCTGCTTCAATTCTTTAGTCGGTTTCCCAATGCTATCTGAATCTAGTTTTTCTTCATATAACTCACTACAGTATCTTGTCCACCGCTGTACAATTGTTTCTTTATTCATCAATACTTTGCCTTTTTTCATCTTTAATTATGGTCTGTTTTGGTTGCCACTTTCTATTAATGGTTCTGATTATGTTGTATACCTCCCTTGTTTTATGCTCTCCATAGTACTGTTCTATATTGTTGCATTGGGCTTCTAACCATTTCATCTTATCCATTCTGACTGCTTTTTTCACCTCATTACTCTTTCTTCTATATTGCTCTTCTATTTGTTCTGATGTATCCCTTCTTATCTTCAACATTCTTTTCTCCTGTACTAACTTCAGTGTTTCTTGTATAATCCATTTCTTCTTGATCTTCTCTCTTCTCTTCTTCTGGTACTGTTTCTTCAACTGCATCTTCTATCGTCTTCATTACTCTTTTCTCCTGTACTAACTTCAGTGTTTCTTGTGTAATCCATTTCTTCTTGATCTTCTCTTCTTCTGGTACTGTTTCTTCAACTGCATCTTCTATCGCCTTCATTACTCTTTTCACTCTTAAATTCAAGTTTTTTTCTTTCTCCACACTTTTAAGTTTCTCTTCTAACACTGTTCTGTACCTTCTTCCTATTTCTGCTTCACTTATTCGTGCTGTATATCTTTTATTCTGATGTCGGGGTTTATATTTCTTTTTTAATTTCATCTTGATGTTTGCAATCACTAAACTATGGTCCGAGTCTATATCTCCTCCTTGAAAAGTTCGGCATTGCTGTACTGATGTTATCCATCTTCTTTTATTCATAATCATATCAGTCATGTTTTTGGTTTTCCCATCATTTGATTGCCATGTCCATTTTCTACACTCCTTTTGTTGGAATCTTATAGAGGTTGTCCTATGGTATTGTGATTTTAATTTTGTTTATTTTAGTTGTTGCTTTTGGTTTCATGTGGTACAGAAATGGCAGCATTAGGGAAGCTCATACCAGCAGCCTGGAAAGCTTCAAGGAGATCAAGTGGATTTGGAAATGTTTCACTCAGTGGATATGCTGCAAAAATTGTTACATTGCTGCATCAAAAATGTGAACAATTTATGGACTATTAAGTTAAATGAGAAGAAAAGTATTTCATTGTACAGTGGCAAACGGGAGCATTCCAAAAACGAGAGTAGTATCACCAACCAGGAGTAATAAGAAAATGGATTGAAGTTCTAGCAAAAATGATAATGGAACTGAGGTGGAAGAGCTTAGGCAAGAACTGATGAAGATGATGAGTGAAGTTAAACATATCAAGAAGAATGGAACGTCTAAAGAAGCATTTAACTAATGTGAATGAGTAGGAAGTTAATAGGAATAAGTGAAGATGATAGGATATGAAGATTCAGTTGTCAGAGGTGTGGTAAATAACAAGGTACAGATATGTTTTCCAAGTGGTACACTGAAACAAATATCTGATGTTTTGCATGGATGAAAGGAATGAGCATCAGAAATTAGTGGCAGTGGTGGGCACAAATAACTTGGATGGTGAGACAAGGAATGTGGAAAGGGATTTGAAGAAGTTGTTGTGGGAAATGGAGAATTGCCCACCTGGTTGGCCGAGTTGTTAGGTATCTGCTCTCTAGCCAAAAGGCTGCAAGTTACTAGTGGTGGGCAGTAGATGGCACTGGTGTAGATGATGATGGGCAGTTCACTATAGTTGGTGAGTTGTAGAGTGGGTGTCTTTCCTCGATGAATCTTTGGACTCCCTGGAGGTGTCACGCAATAATAATAATAGTGTCATTATGAAAGTGGTTCATGTGTTACCCAGATGTGATAATAGTGAAGTGAGAAGACGAGTAATGGTATTGAATGACAGATGTCTGAGTTGTGTCAGGCAAATGGTACAATTTGTGAATGTATGGAGGAGTGAATTTGAAGGGAAGTTTGAATGGTTTAAAGTTTGATGGATTGAATTAGAATGGGTTTGGTACTAGATATCTCAGCAACTGTTAATAAAATTACTATGGCTAAAGATCAGAGAGAGAGAGAGAGAGAGAGATTGAGAAGCAGGTTGTGAAAGGACAGTAACAAGATGGGTACAAAGGTTAGGAAGGGATCATGGCACAGCAGAGTGATACAGTGCAAAGAAAGGTTGGGATGGGAGGGATATGAATGGAAATCAGAGTCATGATCAGAATGATGGATTTTTATGTAGCAGCCAGAGTACAGAGTGATAGTGTTGGTGGAATTGCCTCACAAAGAGAATGTGAAATTGTTATATTTTATACTAATATGAGGAGTATCAGAAAGTAAGTAAGCCCAAAGATAATTGGTGTAAGTGAAACGTAGTTGTCAGAAGATGATATTCTGTCAGGAATGGAAATGGAGGATATAGAATTTTCTGAAATTACAAGAAAGTGAGAAGAGGAGGAGGAGTGCTGTTAATGATAGCAGAAGAATTGTATCTTTTAAGAGTGGAAGTGGAAAATAGTATTACATGTGAAGATTTTTAAACTGTTTGGTGTGAGGTTGAGATCAATAGAATAGTATGTTACCATGTAGACTGTGCCTGGGCCATTTATGTTATCTTATTGATTGCAGCTGTTATTTATTCTTGCAATCATTTGCATCAGCTATTGATTGCAAGAATTCCCCATCTTGGTTATGTATCCAACCTTTTAATTATAGTCAGTCATATTTGTTCCCCATTGGTTAAAACGTTTCAGATTCGTATCTGTGATGGTGCATTGATTTTAAAATCAACATGTTGTGTTCATCCAATGAATGAAGCACAAACTCAACATCTAGAAGAAAAAAACAAACCCAGTGTCACAAGAATTGTAGATAGGAATCATCAAAATAAGCAGTATCAATGGTAAGGAAATCAAATTTGCAAATGAACTGTAAAAGTACTATGTGGACATAATTGGCATTATTGAGAAAAAGAAGATGAAAATAGGTGAGATTTTAGTAAATACGTATAGTTGGGCAGTAACAAGGAATGGAAGAAGTAGCAATGGCAATAAAAACACCAAACGTGAAGATAACCTTCTAGATTGGGAAGCTGTTTCAAGTAGAGTAATGTGGAGATAAACTTCAAAATGGAGAAACAGACAATGAAACTTATTTGTGCCAATGGTCCAACAGAAGAATAGTAATGATGTAACTTTTTCATGTTGTACTATCATAATATCCTGTACTTATATTATACCCTCTGTTATTTATTATCTGTATGAATCACATTATGAAGGAAAGTGGTATTAAACATTGATATCAAAATTGGAGATGTTAATCTCACAGCTCTTTGCTTTATGTGGATGATGTCATACTTTTAAATAAATCTAGTACAAGTCTGCACGATTCCCTAACTAAATTGAATAGCTGATGTAATAGATTTGTTCCGAAGGTCAACAACAATAAGACAAAGATAATGAAAATAGCACCCCTTGAGGGTGCATAATCAGAAATTTGATGATGATGATAAAAATGAATATCACATTGAAAATAATAGTATGTAAGAAAGTTTTAAAATCAGTTAAAGTTAGCAGCTTTTCCAGGTAAACTGTAGACTCAACTGTAAACCATTATTGAAGAAAAAATGAAACAGTTCAAAAACAATAACTTAGGCTTGGTTTTTGTTTTTGAACAAAAACCAAGAACAAGATCCAAGAAAACATTGATTGATTCTGCTATGGAACCATTTGAAGTTGACTGTGCAAAGATAAAAAAATAAGAGCATCATGGTTGAAACAAGAAGTTAAAGAAGCAGACCTGGAAGAAAAAGAAAAAAAGAAAGTAGAAAGCATATCAAAAGTTCCTATCAAATAAGTCAGCACATGCCCTAAAAGAAACAGAGAAAAATGTAACTTAGCTAAGTTACTTGTGAAAGTAGCTAAACAAAAGTTTTTGGAAGACATCAGTAATAATATGGAATGTAAATATTAGGAAGGTGGCAAAGTAATTACTCCTCATTGTCTGGAGTAATTAGTTTGAAAGACTGTTAAACAAAACAGGCAGTGACAGAACTGTACTAGGAAATTTTCAAGAGGAGAACAAACAGGAGTACATATTAATACTTGAGGTACAAAAATCTGTCCAAAACTTGAAATGTGGAAAGGCAGCTTGGGCGGATGATATTTGACCACGAAATGCTTAAGTATGAAGGTATAAAAGTTTTGCTGTGGCTTCAATGCATAATTCAGAGAGCTTGGTCAGAAGGTCAAATTCCAGAGCTCCAGAGAGTAGAGCTCTCATAGTTCCCATCTACAAAAAAGATAATAAAGCTGAATGTGAGAATTTCAGAGGAATTTCTCTACTAAGTATTCCAGGGAAGATTTATGCAAGTATACTTCAATAGAAGTTGAGAAAAATTGTGGAAAGAGAAAGTTAAAGAAGATGAAGTTGGGTTCGGGCCAAATATAGGCTGTCAAGATCAAATTTTTACTTCACGACAAATATTTGAGCAATCATGAGATTATGACAAGGATCGTACTGAAATTTAGGAAATCTGGAAAATGCATACAACAAGGTGCCCAGAGAAAACTTTTTCAAAATACTATAATTATATGGAGTGAATGGAACATTATATAGAGCAAATACATAGTCTATATTTAAATTGTAAGGTTAGTAGTTGGGATTGAAGGAAATACAGGAAGATGGTTTGATGTAAAATCAAGGGTAAGACAAGGATGCACATTATCTCCACTCTTATTCATCATCTATGGGGTGTATGGAGAGGTAGTACCTTAGTATCGATGTCAGCCACTGATCTCAGGGTCAGGATGTTGGGCTCTGGTCCTCACATACACTCAACTCTCACTTATGGCTCCAAGAAGTTGGTAGTGCACACCAGCGGCCACACCCCAGGGAAGAAGAGCTTGAAACCGGGAATTGTAAGACAAGAACTACTAAGGTAGCGTATGAAGATAATATCCCAAACCCTTTAGGGAGGATATTCTGAGATGTCCCTTGTCTGAAAACCAGGAGCAATCTCTTGAAAATAGTAACATGGAACGTCAGAACGCTCTACAAGGCAGGCACATTAGATAACCTACTCCAGGAATTAGAAGTGATGAAGGCTGATATTGCAAGTATCAGTGAAGTGAGGTGGACAGATACAGGCATAATAAGAAGAAAAAATCACACTATAATCTATTCTGGCAGTGACTTACACCTTAATGGTGTAAGTCGCGTGTAAGTAGCGCTTGTCCTAAGTAATAGAATTGCAAAATCTCTACAGGGATATTGGCCCATAAATGACAGAATCATAACAGCCAAAATAACTGCACAACCATTCAACCTGTTTTTATCCAAGCATATGTGCCAACCCAAGATCACCCAGATGAAGAGTTGGAACAATTTTATGAAGACATCCAAACTGCAATCTCCAGTGCTAAGTCAGATGATGTTATTATAATGATGGGCAACCTAAATGCAAAAGTGAGCTCAGAAAAAATCTTATTTGAAACCAAGGGCTTGGAATCAGAAATGAAAGAGGTGAAAGATTAATTCAATTCTGTGAAACCAATGACCTAATAATTGCCAACACACTGTTTAAACATCCTTCCAGAAGACCATATACCTGGAAAAGCCCTGGGGACATCTATAGAAACCAAATTGACTATATAATAATATGCAAAAGATTCCGAAATGCAATAACACAAACAAAAACATATCCTGGAACAGACATAGGATCGGACCACAACCCAATGATTGCAAAAATCAGAATAAAACTTAAGATACCAAGCCAACCATTCATAAGAGAAACTTATGATTCAGACTCACTTAACAATCAAGAAGTTAAAGACTGCTTTATAAAAGAATTCACAAAATCCCTTAACAAGTCTGACATCACAACTCACACAGAAAATAGAACACCAATTGATGAAATTAACATGAACTGGCAAACATTCAAGAATATCATCAATGAAGCAGCCAAAAATATACTCCCACAATTAAAAAGGAAAAGGAATAAACCTTGGATGAATGAAAAAATACTGACGTTGATGGAACAAAGAAAAAAAGTTAAAGAACAAACCTGAACATAAAAGCATGAATAAAGAAATAAAAAAAGAATGCAGGAAAGCCAAAGAGCAATGGATTAAATATAAATATATAGATATAGAAAACCTTGATAGAAAACACAGAAGCAGAGAAATGCATGAAAAGATCAGAGAAATGACAAGCAGGACAAATACAGCAAACCATGCAAGTGTCATTAGAGACTCAAGAGACCATATTCGAATGGTTAAAAAAGAAATCATGGAAAGATGGATTGAATACACAAGGAAATTATATGAACAACAAAGAAATGATATTCCTGAACAGACTGATTTAGAAGGACCATCCATTTTACTCTACGAAGTTGAAAATGCCGTCAGAAAACTAAAACCACATAAAGCTGCAGGAATAGATAACATCTTGGCAGAATGGTTGAGGGCTCTCGATGAAGGAGGACTGAAATTTCTAACAAAATTATGCAATCAAATATATGAGACTGGATTTCGTTCCAATTCCCAAAAAAAAAAAGCTACAAGATGTGAAGAGTTCAGGACAATCAGCCTCATCAATCAAGTATCAAAAGTCCTCCTATATGTTATTCTTGAAAGAAATAAAAGAAAAATAAACATAGAAATAAATGATACACAAAGTGGCTTCAAGGAAAATATAGGTACAAGAGAGGGTATTTTCAACGTCAGAGCCATCATAGAAAGATATCTAGAAAAACAAAAAGATGTGTACCTCTGCTTTATAGATTACAAAAAGGCATTCGACAATGTCCAACATGAACAATTAATTGAAATCTTTCAAAAATAGGTATGGATGGAAAAGACATTAGGTTATTAACTAATCTTTACTGGGAACAGACTGCATCTTTGAGAATAAATAGAGAGACCTCAGAAGAATTCCCAGTTCAGAAAGGTGTGAGACAAGGCTGTGTCTTTTCTCCGATTCTCTTTAACCTGCACACAGAAGAAATATTTAATAAAATTAGACCTCAAAGGAATCACTGTAGGGGGCAGAAATATTAATAACCTAAGATATGCAGATGACACGGTTCTTCTAGCTGAAAACAAATATGACCTCAAAACTCTTATAGATGAAACCCTCAAGTATAGAGAACAGTATGGCCTCAGTTTCAACTTTAAAAAGACAAAAATCATGATAATTTCAAGAGAAAAGAAAATACCAAAAATATGCATCAATATAAAAGGAAATAAATTAGAACAGGTGCAAAAATACATATACCTTGGACACTTGATGTCCAAGTGTATCTGCTCTCCGGCCAAAAGGCTGCAGGTTCAAATCATGCTGTGGGTATGGATGTTTGTGATTGTCTGTGAAAATACTAGTGGTGGCGAGCAGTAGATGGTGTTAGTGTAAATCAGTGTTTCTCAAAGTGTGGTACCCCCAGGGGTATGTGAAAGGTCTTCAGGAGATATGTGGCAATTTTCGGCTATGCATCTTTAACGCATGGAATCATTATGTATGAATTTAACTACTCAAATTATGATAATTGCTTCATTTGAATAGTTTGTAAATTCACAGGTGATCACTCATGAATCTTCGTTCAACTTTGTATATGAACGTACATTGCGAGCCTGCAACAATGCAAAGAGCGTACGATAATGACTGATAAAAAAGTAATTATATGAATCATTAGTAGATGTAATTAAGACAGTTAAGCAGATATTAATCAATGTGCTTCATTATTTGATCATATTACAAATTTGTTGTTAGTTAAAATAACGATTAATAGTACTACTTTTACAGTGATATAGTTGCTTTAATAATGTATAGATGTTATAATACCTATGATTAATATTATAATTTTTTTTGCTTTCAATTCTTAAGAATGCATCATTGGTTAAAGACTGGATTTATAAAATGCACAAAAGAGAGCAATATAGCAGATACAAGTAGCTGTAAGCAACAAGAAAACATTGATATTGTATCTGGATCAAATGAAATTGATAAGGGTGTGTCGCCTGACATCTTTAAAAAACCAACTAGGAAGAAGATTAAAAAACTTCATAAGTACGATATGAATTACTTGAAATGTGGATTTTCATGGACGGGAAATGAAGAGGAACCTATTCCATTATGTGTAATTTGTGGTGAAACTTTAAAAATTGAAAGCATGAAAACATCTAATTTAAATCGCCATTTTGAATCAAAACATAATGAATACGAGGACAAACCTATAGAATGTTTTCAAAATAAATTTAGAACTAGCTTCTGATGGTTTTCTAAAAAATAAATACAATGAGAAAATATGTTATCATCATTTTGGCTACAAATACAGAACGAATTTCCTGAATTAACAGATAAGGCCTAAGGTTCATTTTTCCATTTCCAAGTTCATATCTGTGTGGGGCTGGATTTTTGGCCCTTGTAGATAGTAAGACGAAGAAGAGGAACTGCATTATAGATGTTGAATGGAATCTGAAATTGAAATTAACAACTATAGAGCCAAATTTTGCTGAAATTTTATCCCACCATAACAATTTCACTCCTCTCATTGATGATAAATTATTTAAATTAAGTAAAAATTTATAGTTTCTTTATAAAATTTGTTCTATTAAAAGTAAATCATATTTTTTTGTTTACATGCACATCTAAATTCAAATAAAATAGGCATTTACAATGAAATATAGTTTTTTATTTTATTTATTTATTAATATCATTATTTTGATAAGGGGGTACTTGGTAATAATGAAATTTTAAGAAGGGGTACACGGATATCTGAAGTTTGAGAAACACTGGTATAGATGATGGTAGTTGTGGTTTGCTGTAGTTGGTGAATTGAGTGGTGGAGACAGGGATTGTATGGAGTAGGTGCTCTCCCTTGATGAGTCTTTGGACTCCTTGGAGGTGTTATGTAATAATCATGATCATCATCATCATACGTATCAAGGATTTAGGCCTAGTATGGTCTGTTCCGGCCTTAGAAGTCATCGTTGAATCGTTTAAGAGGACGTCCTGGTTTTCTTTTTCCTAATGGCTTGTACTTTAAGGCTTGTTTTGGTAATCTTTCTGTTTTCATTCTTTGAACGTGTTCCATCCATCTATGTTTATATTTTTTAATTTTTTCAATTACTGGTTCTTGGTTTAATTCTTTCATAATATCTTCGTTTCTTTTGTGATCAAATAGGGTATACTTTGCAGTTTTTCTCATAAACTTCATTTCTGCTGTTGTTAATCTTTGTTTGTCTTTTTGTTTTATTGTCCAGATTTCGCTTCCATACATTAAGACCGGTAGGGCTAATGTATTGTATACTTTTAGCCTGGTTTGTTTTTGAACTAGGTTTGGTTTAAATATATAGTTAATTACTCCTGTTATTTTTAAATATTTTGCAATTTTTATGTTTATATCTTTTTCATTTTCATAAGTGATCATACATCCTAGGTAGTTAAATGAATTCACCTGTTCTAAGATCTTGTTATCTAATACTATTTTAGTTCTTGCTGGATCTTGTCCTTTAAAGGCCATAGTTTTTGATTTTTCTGTTGATATTATCATACCATAATCTTTGGCTATCTCATTTAGATCTAAAATAGCTTTCTGTAGTTTATCTTCAGAATTTGTAATTATTATTTGGTCGTCGGCAAAGAGGAGAGTGTTTAAGTTAACTGTAGGTGAAAGTTTAATTCCTTGATGTAAATTTTTACTCCATTTTATTATTATTTCATTTAAGTAGATATTAAAAAGAGTTGCTGAGAGGGAACATCCCTGTCGGACCCCTTGGTTTATCTCTCTTGTATATGATAGCTCGTGATTTAATCTTATTTGTATTTGATTATTTTCATATATACTTGTGACAGCTTTTAGGATATTATTTGGTATTTGTCTTTCTTTTAATATGTTAAATAATATGTTTCTTTTAACTTTGTCAAATGCTTTTTCAAAGTCAATAAATGCAATATTTGTTTCTAAATTATATTCTCTTCTTTTCTCTATTATTAATTTTAGGCAGAAGGCTGGGGTCTATACATGATTGTCCTTTTCTAAATCCATTTTGTACCTCTAGAATAAAGTTTTCGGAATATTTCATTAGTTTGTTATTTAAGATTCTGCTGTATATTTTGTAACATGAATTTAGTATACTGATACCTCTATAGTTTTTAGGGTCATCTCTATTACCTTTCTTAAAGATAGGAATTACAATTGCTTTTTTCCATTCTATTTGGGGGATACCAGTTGAGTAAATTTTATTTAAAAATAATAAGAGACTTCCTTTGAATCTTGTTCCTGCGTATTTATATAGTTCTGAACCTAGCTTATCTTCTCCAGGTGATTTTCCGTTTCTTGTTTCTTTCAGGCTGATTTCTAATTCTTCTTCAGTTATTTCCTTTTCATTTTCGTTAATTGTTTGCCAGTTGTCTTTTTTAAAATATTTGTCTGTCCACAGTTCTGTGTAGTAATTTAGAAATTCTTCTAATTTCAATTCAGTGTTTAATTTTATGTTTTCTTTGGTATCTGCATTTAGGTGTTTCAAAATCTTATATTATTATTATTATTATTATTATTATGGGCAACTCCAGGGAGTCATTAGACTCATCGAGGGAGGCCCCAAATCATTTTCATCACAACTATTCGACATTCATACAGTATCTATCATACCTCGCCTTAAACTCATTCACTGTCACAGCATCCACCACAGACTCAGGGAGCGCATTCCACTCATTCACTACTCTAAAAGTAAAGAACCCAGCTCTAACACCTTTACTAACCACACTTTTGCCCAGTTTCCATGGATGTCCCCTAGTCCTCCCACAACCAGCCCTGTTCTCAAAAATATCTTCTGAATTAATTTTATAGAAACCCTTCAGTAATTTGAATGTCTCAATCATATCTCCCCTCCTCCGCCTATCAACCAATTTTTGCAACCCACAAATCCTCAACCTGTTCTCATACGGTTCATTCCACAGACCTGCTATCATCTTGGTCACTCGCCTCTGGATCCTCTCCACCTCCTCCCCATCAAGAAGAAACCTAGGTGACCAAATCTGAGCACAGTAGTCGAGATGAGGTCTTATCAAGGCTCGATACAGAGGAACAATAACCTGCTTGTCTCTGCTTGTCAACGTATTCTTCAGCAACCAAGTGATTTGATGAGCTGATTTGGCCACTTTTGCAATGTGTCCCCTAAATTTCAATTCCTTATCCACCAACACTCCTAAATCTCGTGCCTCATCAATTTCCTGGAGCACGGTTCCACCAATGCAGTAAACTGCCTCCCATCTTTTCACCCCAAAATGCATAACCTTACATTTTGCCACATTAAATTGACATCCATTCTCCCTAGCCCAGACCTCCAATCTATCCAAATCATCCTGCAAAATTTTGACGTCATCTGCATTCACTATTGCCTTACCCAACTTTGCATCATCCGCAAACAAATGAACTGTTCCTCTCAGATCCTTTCCTATATCATTTATGAACAAATTAAACAGCAGTGGTCCAAGAACAGATCCTTGTGGTACACCACTAGTCACAGGCCGTCTTGTGGACTCTACTCCTGAGTAAACCACTCTCTGATATCTCTCCGTCAACCACCCTCCTATCCATCTCACCAACCCTATGTCCATTCCCATATGCTGCAATTTACTGATTAGAATTCCATGTGGTATCCTGTCAAAGGCCTTAGCAAGGTCCAGCAGAATCACTGTAAACCCATTACCCTTATCCAGTTCAGCCGTCACTGTGTTATAATACGTGAGCAAGTTACTGAGGCATGACCTACCCTTCACAAAACCATGCTGTCCCCGATACAGTATCCCATTTTCTTCTATCCAATCTTGTATTTTCCTCTTGACTATTTTCTCTAAGACCTTGATAATGATTCCTGTTATGCTGATTGGCCGGTAATTTTCAACAGCAGCCTTGGAACCACCTTTGTGCAGTGGAACTATTTTCCCCTCTTTCCACCCCCTTGGGACTGACCCAGTCCTGAGGCTCAAATTAAACATAATGGTCAAGGGCACTGACAATTCTTTTGCCGCTTCACGTACGACACGAGCTGGTATACCATCCAATCCCACAGATGTATTGACATTGAGGTTCTGTAACAGACTAGTTACCTCTACCTCATTCATCACAATTCCAGTATAAGCTGTTGGTTCCTCCATTTCCGCAAGGCCACCACCTGGATGATATACTCTTGCAAAGTGCTCGCTCAGTAATTCCACAACATCGACTGATTCAGTTACCTCCCTACCCTCAGCATTTTTTAAGATCATTCTACCATGAGCATTTTTCCTTTTACTTGCAACATATTGAAAAAACTGTTTGGGATTCTCTTTAGCCTGCATGGCCAATTTCCTTTCGTAATCTGCTTTTGCTTTTCTTACCACCCTTGTTACCATCCTGGCCTGAGCTTTATACTGTTCATGCACCTGATGGTCACCCTTCTCCTTAAATTCCCTCCACAATTGTTTCTTTTTTTGCAGCTCAAGCTTAATAGTGTTATTTATCCATTTAACCCCTACCTGATTTATTATTCGGACTCTTGGTATACAGTCAACCATTGCCTCCTGCAAACAGTTCTTGACCACCTCCCATGCACCATCAACATCCAGCCCTTGCAGTTTTACATGCCATGGCATTGAGCCAAGCACACACCTAAGCTTGTCATACTTACCAGCCCGATAATTCCACATATACCCTGTCTTAATTGTAAATTCGACTCCTTTAGCCACCTCCCAAGTCATGACCTTATGGTCACTCTCACCAATTGGTGGCAACAAGGTCATGTTCGTTACAGCCACATTCTCAGTTGCAATTACTAGGTCCAGCACTCTCTGCCCCCTGGTATTTTCCAATACATGTTGCCGTAGATAGTTGTCCCTTAATAACTGCATAAAATCCAATTCCTTCCTCCCATGTGCCCTCTCCTCTTTCCAGTCAATATTACCATAATTGAAATCACCCATAATAATTACCCTCTTTCCATTCATTTCTTCTATTTGCTTATGCATACTATTCCCACCATCCACTCCATCACCCGGTCTATAGCAGCACCCAATTGTATATTTTGTTCTGCTAGATTGTATCTCACACCAAACAGCCTCAAATGTGCTTTTTTCCCCATCCTGCAGTTCAACTTCTATACTCCTTGGCTGAAGCTCATCAGCTATCATCAATAACACTCCTCCCCCCTTTTTATTCACCCTGTCACTCCTGAACACGCTATACCCATCGCATTCAATCCCACTAGCTTTATCATCTTCTGTCAGCCATGTTTCACTAATACCGACAACCTGTGGCCTGGAAGTGCCAACCATGGCCTCTCTCACACATATCTGGCACTACCACGCAATTCTCTAGTACACCGCCATTTTCTGCATTCTGACTACCGTTAACGATATCAGTCTCGATACACGAAACACGCTTGAAGTCCTCATTCTCTTTACACTTTCTACACATATTAACTCCACTATCACTTTCTAACCAGACTCCTACCGCTCTTCGCAAGGCATACATCTCACAGACAGCGCATTGCATAAATTCTTTTACATCAAAACTCTTAAGCAAGCATGGCGACCTGGCCGCCATTTTTTTCTTTATCGGTGCCATGTGTACGCTATCTTTTCTTAAAAATAATAGTTAAAATAACAGAAAACACGCAAAAATTGCACAGACACACCAAGAAACAAAAAGCAAACAATACTACTTAAAATTCTGGTAAAATATCTAATGTTAACACAAAATAATACTGATCTTTTCAGGAGCTCTCGACAAGCCGACGATCTAATCCGTGCGACACCTAGCGACCTCGATGGTGACAAGCCCATATACATTGGGTCTTATTTTATATAAATCATGTTCTAAATTAGAAACAAATTTATTCCATGATTCTCTATGTCTTTTTCTGACTTCTCTTTTAGCTATGGCTCTTATTCTTTTATATTCTATTTCATCTTCTAATCTTTTACTGCTTAACCATTTGTGATAGGCTTCTTTTTTCTTTTTGATTATTTCTTTGATTGTATCATCCCAGATCTTCAGTTTTTTTTCTTTTATTGAATTTTTTGGTCTTTCCTAAGCTTTCATTTGCTGCTGCATTTAGTATCGTTTTTATATTAAGCCATTCTATTTCTATTTCTTCATTTTGTTTTATTTTATCTTGATACTACTATGGAGTAGGTGCTCTCCCTTGATGAGTCTTTGGACTCCTTGGAGGTGTCATGTAATAATAATAATAATGTTAATATACATAAACATTCAATGCAAGTTTCAAGAATTCTCTAACTAAAATTAATTACAACTGTAACAAATTTGGCGTGAAAATCGGCAATAAAAAAATCAAAACTGTGAAAATTCCCTAGAAAGAAAACTTTAGTTGCATTATCAATGGAGAACCTATAGAATTAGTAACTTATTTCAGCAATTTATGCACAGTTTTGAGTAAAGATGGCAAGTTAAATCTGGAAGTAGACAATAAATTAAACAAAGCCAGTTGTTAGCAGCCAATTGAACCATTTTATATGGAATAAGGGATTTCTCTCTTATTCCATATAAATATAAGCGGTGTTCAAACTAGTTTTAAGTTATGGATCTGAGAGTTAATTTAGAAATTAAGCACTTGATCTAGGATTAGAGAACACAGATATGAGAGTTCTGAGTAGAACTTTGAGCCTGAACAGATGGCATCAATGGCAGAATCATATTAAAAATGAAGACAATCGAAAAGAACTTGACATTGTTAGCAATCAAGAATGTGTGACTAGAACTAATCTGATGTTGTGTGGCCACTTAAGTGGAATAAGGTTTGCAAAACAGGTTTTTAATGTCAAGATGGCAGGAAAAAGACCGAGGGGATGACCAAGGTCTAGGTAGATTGATTTAGTCAGAAATTTTTTAATTTCAGTCTTTTTAATACCAATATGCAAAAAGTGATCATTTATATTATTATTTTGAACAGAACTTCCTCATTTCTGTGTGAAAATAAATATTCTTTCATTCAAGTTCTGTATTTGCTTGGGGTTAGTTTCATTTATTATTGTTAAAGGTAGTGTGTTGAATATTTTTGGCACTAAATAAGTATTAATATAATGTCTGTGTGCCTTAGAAGATCAAAATGTTAGATATGATATTAGAGTGCCTTATCAGATCAAAATGATCTAAGACATTTCTTAGTTATGATATTAGAATGCTGACAAGTAATAGTCTAATTTTTTAGGAAAATTGGTGATAGGAGATTAGTAATGATATAAACTTAATCATGTAGTGCTGTCTTAGTAACCTGAACATGCCTTGAGGGTACATATCAGGAAATTGGTGATGAAACTCCAGTGTATAAAAAATTAAGCTGTTTACTATGAACATATAAATATATACAATTGATTCAATTCTGTAGATTAAGTAATTCTCTTTGTCTCTCTCTCTCTCTCTCTTTAAGGAGATCTGACAACATTCATATTCTCTATTCTGCTAGAGCATTTGATTGAGTACCACATTAAAAACTATTGTGCTACTACTTGAAATTGGGCAGGATGTGTGGATGGATAGTCATTTGGTAACTTGGTTACAAGACTCACTGGTAAATAGGAGCCAGCAAGTTGTATATGGAGGTGCAGTGTCCTAAAGAAAGAAAGTCATAAGTATAGCACCACATTTTTTTTAAAATTGTAAGCTTCATATTCTAGTACAAAATTTTAACAATCGTGTGTAACCTAAGAGCAACAGCTCGTCCAGGTTAAAATATGCATAAAGTTACAAAAAATTATGTAATGCATTATCATTATATACACATATGCACATTCATATAATTTATTTTATTTAGCATATGATATACAGGTCTCAAGATATTACATACATATTGTTTAAAAACAGCATAAAAACAATTTTAAAAATCATATTAAAAGGGATACAATAGGTTGAAAAAATTAAAAATCAAACTTAATTCTTAAGTCCTGGTTCCACTCCAGGAATTCTGGGGTCAGTTTTAAAAAAGTCCTCTTTAGTGCCTGAGAATGAGTAGTGGACACTCAAGCACAATATGATTGATAGTCTGAATCCCACTTCTGCAATGACAATTTGGAGTATCGGACCAGTTCCATTTATGCAAAAGATGTTTACATCTCCCATGTCCTGTTCTGATCTGATTTAAAGTAGTCCATACATGCCTAGGAAGTTTGAAGCCCTCCAGACGAGATGTTGGATTTGAAATGGGAATTTGAAGATTGGAGATATGTTGAAGCCAATACTCTCTCCATGACTCGCACAGATTGAAGTTCTGATCGTTCATTTGTATTACACTCCTCCAGGCAGGGTGCCTGGATTTCAGTCTTTGTGAGGTATGGAAGGAAATGTCTTGATGAATAGGCAAGGAATTGTTTCCAATTATTTTTGTCCATAATTTGCTTAAGGCTTGGATCCTGCAAAGCGAGGGAGGGACTATATTGCTGAGAGTTGGGAGCCATACCCAGGAATAGATCTTAGAGCACCAGAGATTATCCTCATAGTTTGATTCATCTGGATGTCAACTAAAGAAGCATATGTGCTGTTCAACCACATGGGAGCACAGTACTCTGCTGTAGAATAGACCAAAGATAGTGCAGTAGTGCACAGTGTGGGCATCAGCACCCCAAGAACTACCAGCAAGTTAATGCATTTTATTATTACGAGTTTTTAATTTTTCAGCAGTATTTTCCAGATGATATTTAAATGTCAAACTTCTGTCTAGGGTAACTCCTGAGTATTTTGGATGATTGTTAAATTTCATCAGATTATTTCTAAATTAAACTTTTGGAATATAGCCTGGATATTACTTAAATGGATGCAGTTTCAGTTTTGTTCTGGTTGGGTTGTAATTGCTATCATCTAAAATATTTAACAAGTACTGCCAGATATTTAGTTACGATGTTTTCAGCTTTTTGTAGAATGTTGAGTTGCAATAGCAATATCGTCGGTACACATAAATTTCCTTGATGTTGTTATTGCGATATCACTAATATATAAATTAAAAAGCAATGGGGTGAGAACTGACCCCTGAGGTAGACCATTTTTAATCTTAAGGAATTTACTTTTGGATTCATTAAGAAATACTTGAATCCATCTGTCTGCTAGTATTTGATTAAGTAGGTTAGCTAGTTTTGGTGATGGGATAGAGTCTAAGAATTTTAAAATGAGACCCTCTCTCCACACTGTGTCATAGGCTGCAGAGAGGTCTATGAATACCACAGGTTTAAGCCAGCCTGTTTCTGAGGAGTTCTGTTATGTATACTTGGAGAGATTCTGTTGTATATCATTCTTTCCAAAAGTTTCAGACAGATGCTTAGCAAGGCGATAGTTCAGTAGTCGGAAGCAATTGTGGGGTCTTTACCAGGTTTTAAGACGGCAATGATTTTAGATCTTTTAAAAATTGATGGGAGCATGCCAGAGTCCAGAATATTATTATACATAGCAGTAAGCCATTTAATAGATTTAGATTTTGGACTGCATTTCTTGATAAATTCAGGGTAGGTGTTATCGAGTCCAGCCGCCTTCCCAGTCTTCAATGAGTTAACTGCCTGGGTAAGTTCCTGGGAATTAAAAGACTGAGATGGTGATGATGATGGGAGATCTGTTTTAATGTTTTTTAGTTTTTGTTTCACCTCTCTCATGGCTACTTTATCTTGAGGATGTTTAGTCATTAAAACTATATGCTTTTTGATGTATCTTGGATCTATGGTGAGGAATTTACCAGAAGTCCTTGTATTAGGGTCAAGCTTCCTAATCAAGGACCAAGCTTTTCGTGGAATGAGTAAAAACTAAATTGTCTTAATCCATTTGTCCTTCCTAGCATTGTCGAGAGACTTCAGTAACAGTGGCTACTGTAGGGTTATTATTAGTAGAGAATTCTTTATACAGTCTTTCACTGTTACTATTCCAGCCTGGGTTATAATTTCCTAAAACCTCTTGGAATGGTTTGTTTGGCAGCATCAATAATAATGCAAACAAATGTATTGTAATGGTTTGCAGTAGGCTTTATAAATCTTATAACACCGTCAACTTGTTTCTTAAAGGATTCCGAATCTGCA